>NC_089495.1:206062346-206259846 GCF_036850765.1 Saccopteryx bilineata
ACACACATGTTCCCACATACCTCCCACCACACACACACACACACACACGTTCCCACATACCTCCCACCACACACACACACACACAAACGTTCCCACATACCTCCCACCACACACACACACACACACACGTTCCCACATACCTCCTATCACACACACACACACACGTTCCCACATACCTCCCACCACACACACACACACACACGTTCCCACACACCTCCTATCACACACACACACACACACGTTCCCACATACCTCCCACCACACACACACACACACACACACAAACGTTCCCACATACCTCCCACCACACACACACACGTTCCCACATACCTCCTATCACACACACACACACACGTTCCCACATACCTCCCACCACACACACACACACACACACACACACACGTTCCCACATACCTCCCACCACACACACACACACACAAACGTTCCCACATACCTCCCACCACACACACACACACGTTCCCACATACCTCCTATCACACACACACACACACGTTCCCACATACCTCCCACCACACACACACACACACACACACGTTCCCACATACCTCCCCCACACACACACACACACACACACGTTCCCACATACCTCCCACCACACACACACACACACACACACATTCCCACATACCTCCCACCACACACACACACACACACACACACACGTTCCCACATACCTCCCACCACACACACACACACACACACACACACACACGTTCCCACATACCTCCCACCACACACACACACACACACACACACGTTCCCACATACCTCCCACCACACACACACACACACACACACACACACGTTCCCACATACCTCCCACCACACACACACACACACACACACACACACACACATTCCCACATACCTCCCACCACACACACACACACGTTCCCACATACCTCCCACCACACACACACACACACACACACACACACACGGCCGCCTCCTTCACTGGCAGCGTCTCTCACTCAAACGGCCATGTGTCTTTAAAAACGGGTGAACCCGGATTGACGCAGTACTGCCCAGATTTCATAGTTTGCCTTGGGGTTCACTCTCGGTGCTGGTGGAGTAAGTTGAGGTCTGTCTCTCCAAGTGGCCACGCCACTGTGCCTCCCCACCAGCAGTGAACGAAGGCCCCCTGCTCGCATCCCCGGCACACTTGCTGGTTCAGAGCGATTCGGATGGCAGCCGTGCTGATAGGTGGGCAGTGGGGCCTCCCTGTCCTGGAGCTTGCAGTTCCCCAGTGAAGTGTGAGGTTGAGCATCTTTTCACCTGTAGTTCTTCTTCAGCCAGGGGACCGGCCTGGTCTGCCCGCCCGTTTTTTCATTGTTGTCTTGTCACTGGGAGTTAGGAGTCCTTCAGATATTGTGGATAACCATCTTTTTATCATCGGTGTGTTTTGCAAATATTTTTTTGCTTGTCTGTTTTCTCATTCTCTTGACTTTTTATTTTGAAATTTGCAATCTTACAGAAAAGATGGTTTACAAAATGATTAAAGGGATCACCCATATGTACACCCATTATCTAGATTCTCCAAGTTTTTTAACATTTTGCTAAATTTGCTAATTTTTTTAAGTGAGAAGGAGGGGAGATAGAGACAGATTCCCACATGTGCCCCAACCAGGATCCACCTGGCACCCCCCATCCGGGGGTGATGCTCCAGTCAACTGAGCTATCCTCAGTGCCCGGGGCCGATGCTCGACCCTGTTGAGCTGCTGGCTGCAAGAGGGGAAGAGAGAGAGAAGGAGGAAGAGAGAATGGAAGAGAAGTAGATGGTCGCTTTTCATGTGTGCCCTGACTGGGGATCGAACCCAGGATGTCCGCCTGCTGAGCTGATGCTTGATCCACTGAGCCAACTGGCCAGGGCCAGACCAGGCTTTCTAAAACATAGATCAGATCATGGTTAAAAACCCTTGCCCGAAGTCCTTCAGTGAAATCTGCCACATATTAGGATGGGTACTATAAAAAAAAATAGAGAATGACAAGTACTGGTGAGAATGTGGAGAACTTGGGACCCTTGTACACCACTGGTGAGAAGGTAACGTGAGGCAGCCACTAGAGAAAGTGGTCCCTCAAAAAATGAAATTACCATGTGACCCAGCAGCTCCCCTTCTGGGCACACACCCGGTAGGACTGAGAGCGGGGTCTTGAAGAGACATTGGTGCACCCACATTCACAGAGGCATCATTCACAATAGCCAGAAGTGGGAGCCACGCAGTGTCCGGGATCACCTAGGACAGATGAACGGATAAACAGAATGCGTGCACACACAGTGGGTACGCTCAGCTTTGAAGAGGGAGGTTTCCACACGAACCCTGAGGACATTATTATGCTAAGTGAAAGGAGCCAGTCACAGGCAAATGCTGTATGATTCCATGTACACGAGGTACGCAGGGCGGCCGAATTCACAGGCTGGAAAGTACAATGAGTGTTGCCAGGGGCCGGGAGAGGGGAGGTCTGGGTGCCGGTGTGTGATGGGCACAGAGCTTTGGTCTGGCGCAAGGAAGAGTTCTGAAGGTGGACACGGCGGTGACCGCTCAGCAGCGTGAACGCACTTGGTACTACTGAACTGTGCACCTAAAATGTCAACGTTGATATGGTTTTAAACGTTTTCCTTATTTAGAAAAGAAAAAACCCTTCAATGAATTTTTATTTCTCTGGGGGCGCAAGCCCTCCAAACCTCCTCCGGTGCCGAGGTGTTGTGCTCCTCTCCCCTCCCCCTTCAGGGCTCCTCCCTCCTCCGAGCAGCTCTCCCGGACTGCCTCCCAGAGCCAGTTCCTGCTCTTCCCTCCCATTTCCGGTGATGCGTCAGCTCCTTAGAGAAGCCTTCCCTGCCCACCCTGTCTGCTGTTTTAAGAATTTAGTAAGCGGGTATTTTACGATGAACTTCTTAGAGCCGGTCTCCCCCACTAGAGTGGGATCTCCGTGAGGGCTGGCCCTGGCTCTGTTTTGCACGGAGCAGAACAGCAATTTTCAACCGGTAGGCCACAGGAGGTGTGTTGGGATTTTGTGTGTGTGTGTGCAAATTTGATTTGATTTTTTAATCTATTGGGTCACGATGCTTTCAAGCGTCCCCCTCAATATAACACCCTCTACACACCGCATCATGCACCCTCGTGGCCCATGCAGGATCTCTTTTCACCCCTCTCACCCCCCTTTGCCCCCTACCCCTGCCTCCACCCCTTTCCCTCCGGCTGTTGCTATCCTGCAGCCACAAGAGTCTTTAAAACAAGCAACACCTGACCGTTTAGTCAGGGGCACTGACCTCTTTTCCAGATTGTAAAAAAAAACAGACAACAGCCCACATGACAATAGCCTTCCAGTGTGAATGAATCAGTCATACCTTTTATTTCTCAGATCGGCAAAAACTATTACACCTCTTTTGGTGTGCCGCAGGATTGTAGTAATTAGTTTGGGTCTGCCCTGAGATGGAGCCGATTGACGAGCACTGTGTTCACAGGGGGATCAAAGGGTGAGGGGAGGCCAGGGCCGGGCTGGGCAGAGCCGTGCTTTGGGGTGCTGCCCACCGGGCCCCGCCCCACCCGGGCCCCGCCCACCCGGGGCCCCACCATGCCCTCCCTGTAAGGAGGTAAGAGAAGGGCATTTGGAGGGTGGTCTCCTGATTCTTCATCCTGGAACTCCATTAGGAGAGAAACAGACAAACTCGTGCAGGAGCCCAGGCCCTGTATTCAGCTGTTTACTGATGACATTAGAGCAGTTTAGCTGCCATAGCAATACGGAGAGAGAAACAGTGGTAATGTTTCCATTTGGTTTTTTTTTAATACACGTGTTGCTGGGGTTTCCTGTGTGTGGGTGTTGTGTTTTGTTGATTATGTGGAAAGGGATACAATAGTACTGTTTCGGCATGGTGGTGGCGGCGGCCTTGTTGTGAGAATGGAGTGTGTCAGCACAGAGCGCTCAGGGCCGGGCCCAGGCTCTCAGCAAGTAGGCAGAGGGAGAAGGAGCTGACCACTCGGAATCATCGCCATGGAAACAGGCTCTGAGTGCTAGGGTGGGGTCTGTTCCTAACCAGAAGGCCCTCCCTCTCTGCCTCGCTGCTTGTCCTCTGTGAGGCCCTCCCCATGGGGTCATCCTGGCACCTCTGGTCTGCTGTGGATAGCTGTCAGTGCCCCTTGGTGAGCAGGCGGCGGTTTGCCGAGGAGTGGAGCCCTGTCTCTGCCGTGCCCTCTCCGTGTTCTGGTGTAAGCTGTCTTCTGCACTGAACACGGCATTCTCTGAGACTGAGACACTGTGTGAAGGCCTCTCGGTAGTTTTCCAGTCAGATCCGAGTTCTGCGGTGAACGTGTCACACGGGGACATCGGGTCTCCAGGGGCCTCACGCTCAGATCAGACTGGTCTCCACAGGCGTGTGTGGACCACGGGGCCCTTAGCTCTTTCAAGCCAGGGCGGCTGTTCTCACTTCTAACCAGCGTGGCGGTTAGAAGAGCAGTGTTCTTCAGGACTGGGGTCAGACTGGCTGGAGTAGAGGCGCTCTGGTGGGAAGGCTGGGAGCGGGCACCGGCTTCCTCTCCTGCCTCCCTGGGCCCGCTCTCGGCTAGAGGAGAGGGAAGCCACCGATCCAGTCAGCCTCGGTGTATTTTATGGTTAGACAATAAATGCATTTTAATTAAACCTTTCATTTTAGACTTACATGTAGTTGTAAAAAATAATACAGGGAGACTACTTTTTACACATTTTACGTCAATGATAACATTGTAGAAAACCAGGAGGTACTACAGCCAGGATCTCACTGACCCGATGATACGATGATACAGAGCGTTTCATCCCTAGCCGCGTCCCTCTGGACTGGAGGCCTTTTTATAGCCGAGCACTGCCGGCCCCGCCCCGATCTCCTGGCAACCGCCCTTTAGTCTTCGTTTCTCCAGTCCTGTCGCTTCGGGTGTGCAGACGCAATCACGCAGCACGGGAGCCTCTGGGATTGGCTCTCCTCGCTGGGAGCCGCCCGGGTGTTCCCGCGTTAGCAGTGTATTCCTGTTGCCTAGTGTTTCATCATGCGGATGGGCCAGTTTGTTTAATCATTCATTAGTTGAAGGATATCTGAGTTATTCGCAGGTTTTTTTTTTGCTATTACAAATAAAGGTGCTTGAACATTCACGTAGAGGCTTTCGCGAGGGCATAGTTTTCATTTCTCTGCATAGGTGCCCAGGAGTACCGTGGTAATTGCATGTTTAGTTGTTTTTTTAATTACTAAACAGTTTTGCAGAGAGCCTACACCAGTTTACACACCCGCCGCCAGTGCATGAGCGCACCGTGTTTATCTTCGCCGACGTTTGGTGCCGTCACTACTTTTCGTCTTAGTTACTCTGGTAGATGTGTAGCACTCTCGCTGTGGTTTTTCCATTTCCCTGATGGCTAACGCTGTTGAGCATCTTTGCACGTGTACATTTACCATCTGTATGTCTTCTTCAGCAAAGTGTCTTTGGCTTTTAGTTTGCTCTTCTGTTCCTGGGTTTTTAAGTCAGAATCTTGATCGTGATTTCTTTCCTCTTCCAGTGTAAGCACTTAGTGCCCTGAAGTGTCCTCTCACACTGGTTTAGCTATATCCCACATAGCTTAATAGGTTGTATTTTTATTTTTATTCAGTGCTTTCTGTTTTTTCCCAAGACCTCCTCTTTGATTGATGCGTGACCTAGACTCATGTTGCTTCATTTCCCCATATTTAGAGCTCTGTTGATGTTTAGTGTGACTCCACACGGTCAGAGACATAAGGGTTTCAGTTTACACGTTTGTGAGGTTTGCTTTTTTGACCCAGGATGAGGCTTATTTTAAAACGCGAGGCCTGCCCGCTCCCTGTCACTGCTGTCTGCCTCGGCATCTCGTCCGAGGCTCACGGTGCTTGTCCCGGTAATGACGAGCAGCCCCGAGTGCCTTCCAGGGGCCCTGGGTTAGTGACACGCTGGACCTTGAGCCCCAGAGTGCTGCCTACCTGGGCCGGGACCCTGGTTCCTCCTCCCCCAGGAGCCTGTGGCTCTGTGACCCTTCCCATGATCGTGATGAGCACACAGTGGCGGGTGGGGTTGATGGGGCAGGTGCCAGGAGCAGCCAGTCCAGGCCCTGTGCCAACACCCTCCTCTCTTTCTAATGGGGTGGTGTGTGAGGAGGGGCCACTCAGATGCCTAAGAGGCTCAGGCCCAAACCTCGGAGACCACGCCAGGCTGTTGCCCCCCTCACCCAGGCCCGCTGGGCGGCCCATCCCCACCCTTGCAAACGGTCTAAGCATAACATCGAGAGCTGTCAGGGCTGCTGCAGCCATTGTCCCCGTCGCCAGCACCAAATCTCTGGGTCCAGTGCTTCCCGCCGGCCGCAAGCCCCTGACGCCTCATCTCCTTCCTGCAGGACCTACCGAAACAGCGAGGAGCTGCGGACCCGTTTCGTGTCTGGGATCCTGACGCCCATCCGCGAGCACTGGGACAAGGCCAGCACGAGCAGCAGGAGCAGTCCCCAGCAGGAGTTTCCCCCTGCCACCGCCCGGGAGGTGGACCCGCTCCGGATCCGCCCACAGGGCCCGCGCCCTAGCCGGCAGCCCCCCTGGTGAGTACCGGGCCCCGTGGGCGGCCCCTGCTTCCGCAGAAGGACTCCCCGCCACGGCTGCCCTGCCGCCTGCCCCGCCCTGCCCGGGCACATCCTCAGCAGAGCTGTCAGAGTCACCGTATGCTGAGACAGGGAGCGGAGACAGAAGGAGGGCAGTGGGTTCTTGTAGTCCTCCTAGTCCCCCTCAGCCCCCAGCATCGGAAGGCTGCCTGCCCCCTTTCTAGGGTCCACGGACCGCCTCTGAGTCAGCGCAGGGCCAGCGCCCAGGGGGCCCGTGCACGGCCCTCCTGAGTGGTGGCCGAGGCGATCCAGTTATTCACTCCAGAGCTCTCCGGGTGTGCAGGGCCCTGGACAGGCTTTCTGGGAAAAGGCAAAGATCCAGAAGTACTTTCCCAGGGAGGACGTAGTCCGTGTCCTGCCTTGTGATTTCATTAGAGTCACCTGACCTCTTTTTACAATTTCAGAACTTTTCCAAAATAGCACGGGGTGTGAGTAAATCATGTCTGAGACTTAGCGGATGAGGACGGTAGCATTAGGGCTGGAGACTTGTGCTCTGAGGGAGGAGAGGACCAGGGAGATGTGAGTCTCTGCTGAGACTGCGCCCCAGTTTGGAGTCCGCGGTATAGCGGTAATGGCGAGGTGGATGGGTGGAGGCAGGGCTCACCTTGGGGCCGTAATGAGCACGCAGTAAATGTCAACTGCTGTTGTTATTTTTCTGTTTTACAATTGGATACCTTTGGTTAGTATTTTTAAAAATGGGAAATTGATTTACTTATTGCCTTAGGTCACAATTGGCAATTTGTTCAGCAGTGTTCAGAAATATTGGGTCCTGTGGGAGAGGAGAGAGTAATAGAAAGGGGTTAGAAGGCTGGAACAGCTTGTCTGGTCTGACACTCTTATTTTACAGACAGGAACCGAGGTAAGGTGACCTTCCCAAGGTCACGAGCCCCCATTAAAGAGACAGAGCCTGACTGGGGCCCAGGTGTTCTCACGCCCGGCATAGTGCTCTGGCCGGGACGGACCAGATGTGGTGGCGAGATTTAAGAATAAGGCCTGGGCAGCAGTCAAGGTGGGGAGATTTTTAGACGTTAAGTAGGTGATAATCCTCAGCTCTCTCAGGCTCACTGCCCATTGCAAAATAAGTACTCTGTGAAGTCTCCTTGACTCTCTCAAAAGGGAACTCATAGATACTCTTCACTAACCGAATGTAGTTTCAAAAGGAATCAGTATGAAGTCCTAACTATAAAGTAAACAAGAAATAAAGAGAGTATTTAATAATAAGATAATGTATATTCCACTGTGTAGAGGCCTGAGCGAGATTGCGCTGGAAAACGGGCAGGTGTTTGCAGCTGTGTGTGGAATTACCTTGACCTTGGCAGCAGCAAAGGCTGGCGCGTACGGATGCGTCGTGTAGGCAGCCCCAGCGCACAGGCTGGGTTGCCAATAGTAACGTGGCTTTTCTGAGAGGGTGAGCAGCCCTCAGCAGAGGGCAAACAGAAGAGTGGATGGCCAGTGTTTCGTATTACAGCGGTTATATTCCTGAAAACATCTGTGTTAGAACGGTGTGAAGAATACTTTGTGACCGTGTGTAAAATAGTCTTGGACTCAGATAATCTCCATCACATCCAACAAGACTTCCAAAAGTTGTGTGGGGTGCATGGTGCTCTGTCGTGTGGGATTCCACTGTGAAGTGTGGAGCGGGCAGCACCTGGTCTCGGCCTGTCCATGCCACGAGGACTCTCAGACACGGGGGACCTCAGCACAAATTGTCAGTGGTTCCCAAAGCCATTAGGTAGAAGCTTGTTCGGGGAACTGTATAACAGATGGGTCAGACCAATAGCACCTGAAACCATAGACCAGGCCTACCACTGAAAGGACAGCCAGACACTGTCTTCTTTGAGTGAGTTTGCCGCAGCCTGAACCCAGCCTGAACTCCCAGTGTAGAAGAAGCACAGAGGATAGAAGAATGAGTTAGACAGACAGATGAAGGCACATGTGTCCCCCCTCAGCCATAAGGAGAGATGGCGTGATGCTGGCGATGACATGGGTGGACCTTTGAGGGTGTCATGCTAAGAGAAATAAGTCAGGCAGAAAAGGCTAAGACCCATATGACTCCACTCATGTGGGATATAAAACTGAAACTCAGGCATGGCCAACAGTGTGGTGGTGACCAGAGGGCCGGGGGTGGGGGGTCGTACAGGGTAAAGGGGGCAAACACGGGGGCCGGAGGTGATCTGACTCTGGGCAGTGGGCGCATGATGCGGGATACAGACCATGTGTCCTAGAACTCTACCCTTGTGACCGATATAACCCTACTAACCAATGTCACCCCATACATTTAATTTAAAAAAAGTCCATGTGTTCCAGCCAAGAATGGAGCATGAAAAATTTTTACACGATACATTGTTGTTTTTTTCCAATCAAATTAATGACTGTCTTGCAGAGGAAAGAGAGAGTGGGGGCTCTGACTGTTAATAAAAGAAGTCTTATCTGTTTACATATGTATAATGAAGTCTGTAAGGGTGAGATGATATGTCCGAGGTTTGCTTTAAAGTGATTTCACTGCCCGCAAAAGAGTCAGACTCTGGGAAGCGAGCAGGTAAAGTAAGAAGGGTAGAGTATTGATAATTGTTGAAACTGAGTGGAAGAGTGCATAGGGGTGCATACATTTTCCTATTCCTATTATTTTGGTCCATTTGAAAATTTCCTTATTAATGATTTTTTTTTTATTAATACCAATCTTTCACAAACTCCTTCAAAAAATAGAAGAGGAAGGGACACTTCCCAGTCCCTTCTGTGAAGCCAGTGTTACCCTGATACCAAGCCAAAGACATCACAAGAAAGCTACAAACCAGTATCTTTTATGAATATAGACGCAAAAATCCTCATCAAACTACTAGCAAAACAAACCCAGAAACATATAAAAAGGATTATACACCATGACCAAATGAAATTTATTCCAGAATTGGTTCACTTAACATCTGAAAATAAATCAGTGTGATACACCATGTTACTAGAACAAAGGACAAAAACCACATGTTCATCTCAGAGAAAAAGCATTTGCAGAATTCGACACCCTCTCATGGTGAAGGCATTCAGCAATGGATGGAAACTTTCTCAACTCAATAAAGAGCATCTGCAGAGCCCCATAGCTCACACCCGACCAAAGGAGAAGGATGCAGTGCTTTCCCCCCAGGGTCAGGAACAGGCAAGGGCACCTGCTCTTGCTACACTTACACAGGATGGTACTCACTGTATAGCAAGTGCCAGGGCCACCGTCACTCAAGAAATGAAAGGTACACAGATTAGAAAGTAAGTAAAATGATCTCTGTTTGTCAGTGACAATGGGTTGTTGTATATAGAATTCCTAAGGAAATAAAAAAACTTTTTAGGACTAATATACAAATGAAGCAATGCTACAGGATACAAGATCCAAAAACAAAGATCTCTTGTGTTTCTATGCATTCGCAGCACATGATCTGGAAAGGAAGTTAAAGGGATGATCACATTTACAGTAACCCCAAAAAGAATAAAATAACTTGAGAATAAGTTTAACAAAAGGAAGTGCAGGATTTGGATACTGAGAACTACAAAAGTTTGTTGAAAGGAATTAAGGAGGATCTAACTAATGGAAAGGCATCCCATGTTCATGGAGTGAAGGACTTAATATTGTCAGTGCTCCTCAGATTGATCTGCATATTCAGTATAATCCCATCCAAAATCTCGGAGTTTTGTTTGTTTGTTTATAGGGTTTTGCTTTGTTTTAGAAATTGACAAGATTATTCTAAAATTCATATGGAATGCAAGGGAACCAGAATAGCTAAAAGAGTTTTGAAAGAAAAGTTGGAGGACTCAAACTTCTCAATTTCAAACCTTACTACAAAGCTTCCATAATCAAGACAGCGTAGGACCCACGTTAAGGATAGACATACGCAAGTCCGAAGATAACGCACACACTCATGGGTAATTATCTTACAATGAAAAGGATCTTAACATGTACATGCTGAGGAGCCACCTAGGGTCTCAAGTCTGGGATGTGCTGCGCGCACTGTGAGCGGGACACCAGCTCGAGCCCCGGGCACTCCGCTAAGACCAGTGACAACGTCCGGGCTTCTACTGTTGTGTCGCCTCATTGGGGTCGAGCAGCAGGCGCCCAGGCTGCACACGGGAGGGAAGGGGAGCCTGGATCCCACGGGGGGGGGCTCAGGGAAGGCTTCCCCAGGGAGGGACTGACCTCTGAGCAGGAGCTGTAGCCAGCCAGGCGGAGCGTCAGGTGGAAAGGCCTGTCCCGGGCAGTGCCGGGTAGGACGGGCAGTGTGTTTGGAGCTGGGTGCAGGTGGGGTTGGGTGGCGGTGGGAAGTGGGTTGCAGAGATCAGGGCAGGCTTCCCCACTCGGGGAAGGGACAGGATTCAGTACTCCCGCGGTCAAGGTGGAGAATTACCGAGACAGGGGTGTGGGCCTCCATTTAGGACGGGAGCCTGTGCTGAGGCTGCAGGTCTGTGGGCAGAGTGAGGAAGATGTGGGCTTTGTTCTAGGCCCAGGAGGTGGGGGGAGAGCCTGGGACGGGTGTCAGCCAGTCACAGCTCTGCTGCACGCACAGCCCGCTCTACACCCTCCGGCCATGCAGTAGCTAAAGCTCCTGGCCCCCTAGCCCGGAGTTCAGCCCGTTAGCACTACCACTCAGTTATTTTTATCTAATCCCAGGGTTCTTGGCTTTTTTCCAGTGTGTACTTTCTCCTACTTTTTTGCCTCCTTGTATCCCCATGCTCTGACCCTCATCAGCCTTGCACATTTTTGATGAGGTCTCTATTCTGTGGGTTAGGGACCCCTAGGGCTGGGTTTCTGCTCCTGAGGCACACACTCTCCCTCTGGCCTGAGAAGCACATGAGTCAGGAAGAGTGACAGCAGCCGTTAACAGACTTCGCACAGCCATCCTCATGGGTGCTCAGGGAAGGCTTCCTGGAGGAGGTGTTGCCTGCTCTGTCTTCATGGGGAAGAGAAGTACTTTTTAAGCTTCATTTTTTTTTTCCTTTTCATGTGTCTGAATTATTTTTTAACGTTCCTTTCAGTGGGTGGGTTGTTCAGGCTGAGGGCACGGTAGGCCAGCTGCGTGGACTGTCCCTGAAGGGGGCTGTAGAGAAGGAATGTGGGTCTGGAAACTAGGGTGTAACAGCTGTGGAGGATGGGACCAGGGTTTTTTTTGTTTTTTTTAAATATTTTATTTTTAACTTTATTCAGTTTTTGGGTGTTTTTTTGGGGTTTTTTTTTTGGTTTTTTGTTTTTGTTTTTGTTTTTTAGAGGGGGGGGGAGGGAGAGGGAGAAAGAAGGGAGAGGAGCAGAAAGCATCAACTCTCCTATGTACCTTGGCCAGGCAAGCCCAGGGTTTTGAACCAGCGACCTCAGCATTCCCAGGTCAACACTTTATCCACTGCGCCACCACAGGTCAGGTGGGACCAGGTTTTGGAAGGCCCTGACGTGAAGTACGTGAATCTCCCTGTGGGTTGTTGGAAACCACTGAAGGACTTCTTTTTTTTTTTTTTCCCAAAGTTAGAAGCAGTCAGACTCCCGCATGCACCCGACCGGGATCCACCCAGCATGCCCACCCGGGGGCGATGCTCTGCCCATCTGGGCCGCTGCTCTGCTGCAACCAGAGCCATTCTAGCGCCTGAGGTGGAGGCCATGGAGCCGTCCGTCCTCAGTGCCCAGACCAACTTTGCTCCAATGGAACCTTGGCTGCGGGAGGAGAAGAGAGAGAGAGAGAGGAAGGAGAGGGGGAGGGGTGGAGAAGCAGATGGGCGCTTCTCCTGTATGCCCTGGCCAGGAATCAAACCCGGGACTTCCACACGCCGGGCCAACCCTCTACCCCTGAGCCAACCAGCCAGGGCCCACTGAAGGATTCTGATGAAGGCAGTGGTGCCTTTGGCTGAAGAGCCTGGTGGGTCGGAGGGGCTAAGGCAGAGACCGAGCCTCATCGCTCCTGCGTACCGCTCTGTGCAGGCAGGGCTTGCCCCCCTTCTTTCTGCCGCCCAGCCAGCCCCCATTTAAGGAGAGAGTCTTACATGGCAGTTAGCAACATGGGCTTTGTGGGTCGATCAGCTGGGCTCAGACCCTGACCTCGCGGCCGTACCTGTCGGCACGTTTAGCCTCTCGGAGCCTTGGTTTTCTCATCTGCACTTTGGGATCATTATTCGTCTCATCGGTTTCTTAGGATTGAATTTATTTTGATGATAGATGTTACATGTTGAGCTCATGGCTCAGAAACTAGTAGATGCTCAATAAATACTCAGCGGGTCCCATCCGGGTAACAGCAGAGAAGAGAACAAGACTAAAGGTGTAATGAGTAGAGGTTCCCCTGTTTGGACCTAGGCCATTTTACGGACATTGTCTCTTTGTGGTCAACATTGGCAGCCATTGATCAAGGACAGGAGTAACTGCCATTCCTGGCTGTCCAAGCTGGACCACTGGACGAAGTGCTTTCATTTAAGGTCGCTCATCTTCCAGAAGGTTGTTGGCATCCCTACTTCATGGGGGAGGAGACAGAGATGGGGAGGCTGCAGGACCCCCAGGAAGTATCTAACGGGAGAGTGAAGGCTGGGCTTCCCCCTGCGTGGGCCCCACTCAGAAGCTCACACTTTCCCCGCTGCACCCTTCAGTTGCACTCATATGGTTGATTTGTGTCCAAGTTCAGTGTAGTCAGTGTCCACAAATTACAGAGAAAAATCTTCCCTTCCCTGCCCCCCAGTTAGGCTCCTCTCAAGATAACCTGTGTCGCAGGACAGGGACGCTGAACTGAGGAGATGGAAGAGGCGGGATGGAGGAGGCTTGTTGTCAGCCACCTCCCGATGACAGCCTGTCAGGCCTTCCTCTGTGGCCCCTTCTCCCTCCACCCCCACTCTTGGCCAGCAGCCCCCTGTCTCTGCAGCACAGATGTCTGTAATGACATCCGATTCCTTTATAATAGCCCCCACCACCTCCATGTTGCTGGGCAACCAGGCAGTCACACTTTCACCTTTTTGTTTTTCCCTCAAATGTGACATTTGGTGGCGGGGCTTTAAGGTGGGGAGCAGGGGAGGAGCTGCCCAGCAGCAGGCCCATCTGGTACTGCAAGGTGTTACTACCCCCTTCCTGAACAGCCTGGCCTGGGCTCCGGGCAAGCGGCAGCCTCTGCCCCTCCCCCCAGGACGCAGTCCTGCGGCTCCGCCTCTCTGCCCACAGCCCCGTATTGCCCTTCCCACACCTGGAAGCCTCCAGGTGCAGACCCGAGTCAGTCGGGGTGTCTGCCCTGGTGCATGAAGAGAATTGCTTCTCTGAGAGTGTGGTGAGGTGTGTCCGGAGCTCGTCACAGGGCCTGGCTCTGCTGGTTCCGTGCTGGTTTGGTGCTGGTGTAGGTGGAGAATTGAGGGTCAAAAGGAGGTCAGTCCTGAGAGATCTCGGGGAGAATTACTGAAAACAGCCACATCAGCCCCCTAACTTGTTGTTATTACAATTTTAACCCATTTCCCTTTGCCCCATCTGTCCCTCAGGCAGTCAGGAGCCGGTCCCAAATCCTGTTCCCCATTTCGAAAAAACATTTTTTCCTACGCTTAACCAGCTTTGCTAAAAATAAATCCTTAGCTATAAAGCTCTTACTTATGTCATTCAAATTTCATTTTTAATTCCAGTCTGTATCTTTACATGTTTTTTGAATGTTCCTAATATATTGTGTTCTGCATTTTTTTTTAATTTCTTGATTCACTGATTGAAGTACTGAATGTTGTTAGCATCTGATATTTTATTACATAGCTACGTTATTGGCCTCACCTCAGTGCGATGTTTCAAGCATGTCCAATTTTCCATTTTAAATCGCACACTATGAACATCTGTATGTAAATTGGTGTTTGTTTTTTTTGTTTGTTTTGTATTTTTTACTTCCTTGAGTTACGTTTCCTAAACTGGCAGATCTCAAACTTTTTGATCTTAGGAACCCTCTTGCATTTTCAAAAATTATTTAGGACCCCAGAGAACTCTTTGAGTTACTCTATCAGTGTTTACCATATTAGTAGTTACAGCCAATGTTTTTTTTTCTTAAGTTATAAGCAGGGAGGCAGTCAGACAGACTCCCGCATGCGCCCTACCGGGATCCACCCGGCATGCCACCAGGAGGAGATGCTCTGCCCATCTGGGGTGCTGCTCCGTTGCTGCAGAAGCCATTCTAGCGCCTGAGGCAGAGGCCATGGAGCCATCCTCAGTTCCCCGGGCCAACTTTGCTCCAGTGGAGCCTTGGCTGTGGGAGGGGGAGAAAAAGAGAGGAAGGAGAGGGGGAAGGGTGGAGAAGCAGATGGGCACTTCTCCTGTGTGCCCTGACCAGGAATCAAACTGGGGACTTCCACACACCGAACCAACGCTCTACCACTGAGCCAACCAGCCAGGGCCCCCCAAATTTTTAAATACACATTTGCTCATTAATTAAAAAAATAACAAGCCCAGTATATGTTCACATATAATATAAAAGGAGTTTTATGAAAAGGTCTATATTTTCCAAAATAGAAAATAAATTAGTGAGAAGAGTGACATTGTTTTTACGTTGTTGCAAATTGTTTTTACGTTGTTGCGAATTATTTTACTGTCTGTCATGGAAGACAGACAACCTAGATTCTCACTTCTGCTTCTGCACTTAGTAAGTGGTAATGTTTTGTTAGAGCCATAGCCTAGATTGCTTGCTGGAAAAGACAAGAATCATTGAACAACCTTTTGAAATAGTTGTAGGTAGTCTTTGCGTTTCACCAGAACCTGACACGTGATGGTTTCTGTGAGCGTTCATTGTGATGTGGAATCTGAATCCGTATCAGTGAACTCTATATGTTCATTATTCCATTCAAGTCCAGTGGTCTGCCCTGCCTTTTCAGTGGGATCTTTTGCCCATGAACGATATTAGGAGATCGTGTATCAGCTGTTTGGGAAATATTAGTTCACTGAGATGTGCAGAGTGACTCAACGTTGGCACATTTATCACACAGTATCAGAAACTCGTGTTCATTCATATCACTGATCTCATCAGCATCGGTGTCATGCAGGGAAGCCATCAAGCTAGTGGTGAACACGGATTTCCACGTTGCTCATTTTCGCGGGAAGACTTGGGTTGTGTAATTGGCAGCACACGCTGTCAGTCGCTTTCCTGGACTAACGGGCTCACGCACCCAGGGGCTGCTGCCGAGATGAGGCAGATAACCTCAGAGGCCTGGGCACATCGTCCGCCTAAAGGCCACATGGAGGAGATTGTATTTGCTCGGGGAGGCAGAGTATCTGGACGGACGACAAAAACTGGAGACCTGGGGGCTGGGGGGGGGAGATGGTCACTTTCCGAGCCCACAGTTTCCTAGTTATAATTCTGAAGGCGGAAAAGACCTGAGAGCAGGCTTGGTTTGTGTTTTTCTTCCCAAAAATGAGGTTGGTCCCAAACCTTGTTTGGTAGCAAACCTGACCTAGAGTGGCAGGAAGCTCTTGATATATTTCCACTGATGCCACGGCTGACTACTCACTCGCTGTACAGAAATGTCTGAGAATTGGGTACAGGGTGCCACATGGGAGCGTTAAGCAGAGAATATAAGGCTTACTCATCTGACCTTTCTAAAATATGAAAAATTCTGAATTCCGAAACACAGCTGGCCGAACCTTGCGGGTCTCTGTGTCCTCTTTACTTTTGAATTTTGCAACTGGTGAGTGTATTACCTATTTAGAAAATTAAATTTAAAAATGTATTCTTTTAAAAACGAAACTGAGCCCAGTGCCGACACTGAGCAGGCGCGCCGTGGACGGTGGTCGTGGCTGGTGCTCCGCCCTCCCGGGCCCTCCGGCTGTCAGCATGTCTGTGCGCAGCCGGGGCTGCGTCCCGTCAGGGCGGCTCTGGCAGTGCCACTGCGCAGATTTACACTGTAAAGGACAGAGCGAGAAGGACAGACCTTTGCCAACCAGCTAGAGCATTCCCCACCCAGAGCCCGTCTTCATCCAGAGCAGGGCGTCTCAGCCACCAGGAGGGCAGTAATGGCCATTGTGTGGGCAAGGGAGGAGGGGTTGTGTCTAAGAAGGGACGTGCGTGGCCAGGTCCCTCAGACCCCTCTGTTGGAGGGGCCCTGTTTGGAGCTGGGACACCCTGTCCAGCATGCCGGCTGAGAAGCCGTGCCTCGCGGTGAGTGCACAGCAGACTTCCCTCCAGTCGGGCACCAGGGGAAGCAGTAGGGCCTGATCTCAGAGACCATGTGCAAAACTGACCTGCTTTTAAACTCTGACGTCTCAGTGAGCACACCCAGGATGGAGACTGTTTGAAAGGGGGGGTCTGCACGTGCCCATACTGAGTTTGCGAAAGCGTGCACGTGTTACTGCGAGAGGGCGTTGAGCGTGCGCTGAAGGATGTGTTGTGACAGTTTCAAGTTCCCAGATTGCTGGGGTTGGCCTTGCAGCTGCCTTCCTAGCCGCATTGTTCTCCGTTTCTTCTCCCTTCCTCCCCCAGGAGAGAGACAGAGCCGGCTGCCTGCTTCCCGAGCCAGGGCTCCATTCTCCCAGACGTCCTTAGAGCCGCTAGGAGCCCCTTCTGTGCACTGGTCAGAGGGGCAGTTGGTGGCGGTGGGTGAAGCGCTTGCTGCCCTCTGGCACCGCCTGGCCTGACCAGGGAGGCCACCAGAAACTTTCACTGCCAGCTCCGTGAACCGTGACGGGGACAGTCACCTTCCCTTGGAAACCAAGTCCCCCTAAATCACAGTGTCTTTTCCAGCCCATTAGGCAGCTGACGGAGGAAGCTGCTACCCCAGCTCTGTAATGATGGCTCCTTACCTGTGAGCTTCGAGGAGGGGCATTTACGGGGCTCCCCTGCAGTCTGGCAGGAGTGGCCGCGCCCCAGAGCTGTCTGCAGTACTGCCCACCGGGCCCGAGCACAGCCTGAAGACCACTTTCTCGGACACTAAATCTTTATTTTATTATGTTCACATCCATGTCCTTTGTAGAAGAAACACAGGAAATAGAAGAAACTCCCCACTGTTTATATTTTCAGTACGCGTCCTTCTAGCCTATTTCTATGCACACCGCTGATTTCCTAGGTTACCGACGACCCACCCGCCTTTCTCCCATAGTTAACACTACAGCATAAACATTCTTCCACATCGTTATAAAACATTGTGAGAACATTGTTTCCGTGGCTCACTTAGGGATATGCCGTGATGTGCCCTGGTCCCTGTTTAGGCCGACACAGTTCCCTCGATTATAGCTTTTTTGGTGATATTTTAATTTGAATAAAGTGTTCTCTCTTTACGGTTGATACCTAGAAATAGAATTGTTGGATCAAAGGATAAGAGATACTTAAGGTTTTTGAAAGAGCTCTATTTTGTGGGCGTGTGTGTGTGTGAGTGTGTGTGTGTGTGTGTATATATATATTCTATAAGACAGAGTCTCCGTTAGTGCTGCTAGCTCCTGTGTTGTGGATAAGGGTAGTGGGGGAGGGGAGGAAACCTCAGAGGTGACAGTGGGCTGTGCCCCTCCCGCAGCCTCAGTGCAGGTCTACAGCACTTACATGAGTCCCATGCTGGGACATATTGACAGAAAGGTTGGGAAGCACCATCTTGCTCTCCCCGTTGGAAGCTTTTAAATCTGAGCTTTGGGTGGTTTGGGTTTTAGAATAGTTTTCTGATCTAAAAGATCTGGGTTCTTTATCCAGAGTTGAGGAGGGTGAGAAAACTGTAAATAAGATAAAGGTTATGTGGACGTTAGCACCTCTCCTATTTCTCCTTCCTAGGGAACTGGGACTGCCCCTGTTACAGCCTTGTGTTCGGCGCTGTAACGTTATCCGTGTTAGTCTCTGCCAAGGGCCACTTTGCATTATCCCCAGCGGTTGATGCCTTGCGCAGGGGTGTCCGCTGTCCCCAAGCCTGGGAGTGAGTGCCTTTGTGACCCCTCTGCTGTCAGGCTCCAGCCCGTGGGGACCCAGGTGCCCGGCTGCTCTGGGACTTGGCGGTGATTGTCCCTTGTTTGTTTCAGGTGTGATCCCCTGGGCCCGTTTGCTGTCGGGGGAGAGGACCTGGACCCCTTTGGGTGAGTACTGCCTGGGAGGTGTGGCCCACGCCGCCCGTGGCTTCTCAGCGGGGCTCCTCTTCTAATTTTAGCACTTTCATCAGTCTTCTTCGGGGTGGAGGAGACAGGTTGTTGCCGAGCTGCTGAGAAATCACTGTGCTCCTGCGCGCTGCCATGCCTGGGGTGGTGGGGGAGAACACCGGTGCAGGGGCGGGCGGCTCGGCTGTCCTCCCTGGGCCTCCCCCGTCCCCCCCATCCTCCCTGGGCCTCCCCTGTCCCCCCCATCCTCCCTGGGCCTCCCCCGTCCCCCCCATCCTCCCTGGGCCTCCTCCGTCCTCCCCCCATCCTCCTGGGCCTCCGCTGTCCTCCCCCCATCCTCCCTGGGTCTCCCCTGTCCCCCCCATCCTCCCTGGGCCTCCCCCGTCCTCCCCCCATCCTCCCTGGGTCTCCCCTGTCCCCCCCATCCTCCCTGGGCCGCCTCTGTCCTCCCCCCATCCTCCTGGGCCTCCCCCGTCCTCCCCCCATCCTCCCTGGGCCTCCCCCGTCCCCCCCATCCTCCCTGGGCCTCCTCCGTCCTCCCCCCATCCTCCTGGGCCTCCGCTGTCCTCCCCCCATCCTCCCTGGGTCTCCCCTGTCCCCCCCATCCTCCCTGGGCCTCCCCCGTCCTCCCCCCATCCTCCCTGGGTCTCCCCTGTCCCCCCCATCCTCCCTGGGCCGCCTCTGTCCTCCCCCCATCCTCCCTGGGCCTCCCCCGTCCTCCCCCCATCCTCCCTGGGTCTCCCCTGTCCCCCCCATCCTCCCTGGGCCTCCTCCGTCCTCCCTCCATCCTCCTGGGCCTCCGCTGTCCTCCCCCCATCCTCCCTGGGCCTCCTCCGTCCTCCCCCCATCCTCCCTGGGCCTCCCCCGTCCTCCCCCCATCCTCCCTGGGCCTCCCCCGTCCTCCCCCCATCCTCCCTGGGTCTCCCCTGTCCCCCCCATCCTCCCTGGGCCGCCTCTGTCCTCCCCCCATCCTCCCTGGGCCTCCTCCGTCCTCCCCCCTATCCTCCCTGGGCCTCCCCCACCCCCCCATCCTCCCTGGGTCTCCCCTGTCCCCCTCATCCTCCCTGGGCCTCCCCCGTCCTCCCCCCATCTTCCCTGGGCCCCCACCCTGTGCAGGGCAGTGCTCCCTCTGGGGCGGGACACTGCACGGGTTTGTCCAGTGAGGACTGAGAGTGCATGGTGGGCTACAGACCTTAGAGAAGCTTGGCACTACTCACAGGTCCCCTCGCTTGATAAGGGAGCCTCTGCTCCCGCTAATCTCTGGGTGGTTCTTGTCATGGACCCTGTAAAGTCATCACAGCCTCAGCTAAGTAGTGTCTCACATGAATGACTCAAACTAGGTTTTGACCTCTGCTGCAAATTGACCCCACTTGAGCAGGGTTCTTAGATAGCTGCAGTCACATGAGTACGTAGGTAAGCTTGAGTGGTTTAGGGGGACATCAGCGCATGTGTCCTAGTTTGAGCACTGAGCTCGGGTCCGGGGAACATCATGAGAGAGAGCCGTTGTCTGGAGCCAGACGGGAGACCCACAGGCAGTCCATAGATTAGCCTGAGGTGGGTGCTCTAAGGAGACGTCAGAAGAGCTGCAGAGTGAATGGACTTAGTGCCATTCTCAGTCTTGAGGCCTGAAGCAGTGCCCTGCAGAGCCTTGTGATTCTGCTTTGACCTGGGCAAGTTCTAGCATCTGTTCGCAGTCCAGTTGTCCCCCGTGGGTATCGGGCATGGCAGGAGTCTCAGTTCTGAAGGCCCAAGATGCCTGGAGAGCCAGAGGTCCGGCCGTGCGTGCCAGGGGAGTATGTTTGCATTCCTGCCCACTTCCTGCTGGGACCCTGCCGCCAGCCTGCTTGTCCGCCTGAGCCTCCAGAGGCGAGTCCTGGGCATTCTCGGTCCACTCCTGCCTCCTCTGCCTCTTCTCCAGCACCTCCCTGCTGCACCCAGACCCCTTCTTCCTTCTTGTCTCAGGCGTCCAAGAGGTGGCATGATTGTGGATCCCCTCAGATCTGGCTTCCCAAGAGCACGTATTGACCCGTCCTCGGGCCTCCCAACCCGGCTTCCTCCAGGCTCAGTGCCCCCAGGAGCGCGCTTTGACCCCTTCGGACCCATTGGGACCAGCCCATCCGGGTAGGTGTTCACTCGGGTGTGCTGAGAGGGAGAGCCTGGTGGAGCGGGGGCGTCTGCTCCGCCCCACTGCCAGGAGTGGGGCCTCCTCCGGGCCCTGCCTGGTGTCCCCCAGAGCTCCAGGGGCCCCCACTCCTCGGTGCCTCCCTCCCGCACTCCGCTCAGGGGGCCCCAAGGAGGGGATGTTGCTTACTCCTCGGAAGTTCCACACGTGTCGGGGACTCCCTGAGTCTGTGTCCACACTCACGGGTAGCGGGACTGTGTGGTTTGTAGCTGCAGAAACTGGGGCCCCAAAAGGTGAAGTCACTCACCCGTGGTAGGAGAATCGGATTCAGCCCCCGCTTGTGTGGCTCTCGAGCGCACGCCCTCAGCTCCACACACCCCACCGGCGTGGAGGGCAGGCTCCTCAGCTCGGCCCTGTCTGCCTGCGTGCCTCGGCCGCCGGCCGCCCTCACGCTGCTCACCAGCCCTCTTTTCATTCCAGACCCAACCCCGACCACCTCCCCCCGCCAGGCTACGATGACATGTACCTGTGACGGCCTCGAGGGGGGGCCGTGTCTGCAGGCTGGCTGGGATCGCCGCCCCGCCCCCTCTCCGAGCCAGGGCGCCCGCTGCAGCTGTCCACCCGGCTGTGTGTAGGCCCCTGAGGCACCGCAGTGCCTCCCACCACCAGCTGCTCCCGTTCTCAGGGGAGACCCCGGCAACCTATACCCTTGGCCCGATGCAGCGCTCTGAGAACGGAACGCATTTTGGATGTTATTATTGAGAACAAATGTCAATACAGAAGTCATGTTGCCGTCTCCCACTGCCCTTTGCTGCACATCTCCTTCCAGTTGTGAGACGTCAAGTTTGAGTTTGAGTTGAGTTTGTGTGGGGTAAATGACCCTTCCTACCCAGGGCCTGTTCTTGCTGCTCAGGCACCTGCCCTTTGTAAGTTGCTGTCTGCTCCTGACGTCACTGAGATGGGTCCCCGTGTGGCTGCATGGATGAGAGCGAGTGGCAGGAAACCCCGTGGGCCATAGGGATGGCTTCCACACGAGCAGGCACGTCGCCAAGGGGCCACCCACCCGTCTGTGAGGGGCAGAGCCCTCCAGGTCCGCCTGTCCAACCCGTCCTCAGAGTCCGTCTGTGCCCGGCAGCCGCAGTGTGGACATGTGACAGATTGCAGGGCTCCTCTCATCTCACCACCGGCTCGCCGAGTGACCCTGAGTCCCTGCCCTCCTGTGGCCTCTGTGCCCACTGTGAGGCTGAGGTGCCCTTCCGACACTAACATCCTCCTCCTATCTGCTTCTGTGTGTGGCGGCCCCTGGGAGCCAGGCCCAGGGGATGAGGCAGATGGAGGCCTTGTGGGCTTCCCTGCAGAGCCTCCGGCTGGGCCTCTCCTGCCCCGGGCCCTGCGAGCACAGGGGCTCGGTGAGCTAGTGTGGAGCTCCGGAGGAGCAGAGGCCAGCCTCCAGGTGCGGCCGGGGTGCATGGAAGAGCTAGTCAAGCGCCAGACAACTAGGGAGGCGTTGCACCCCCAGGGAGCCCGCCTCCGGGCGCCAGGGCCTCTGCCCAGACCCCCTGACCCTCGCTCTTCTCCGGCTCCTTTTCAGCCCAAAGCCGGACAGACGTGGGCACTGACGGACCTTGTGCTGGTGAAGAGAGCACCCACCACAGAGTGCCAGGCTCAGGGCAGGAGGTCGAGCGCTGGGCACTCTGGCTTCACACCAGCATTTCCGCCGTGTTCAGGTCCTCTCACTCCTTAGCACCTTGGGGTCTTCCCCTCATTAGGACGTGTTATTTACCTGGGGGCAGGGCCCCAGAGCCTTCCGCTGGCACCCTGTAGCCTGGGCCTGCCTGTCTGCCCGGCCTGAGAGCGAGTTCGGGGTAACGTAAACGGGCACTTGTGCCCAGGGTCAGCGTCAGATGGAGGCCGGGCCTGGGCAGGGAGGCCTGCACGAGTGGGCTCGCTGGGCACTGCTGGCTGCCCCCACCCCACGCTCGTCTGGGAACAGACCGCCTTGAATCCTTTAGAACGGGTCTGCTCCAGAGAAAGCTGCAAATACAATCATCAGTCATAGTTTTCTTCCTCAAGGGCCAGCAAATGGGTGCGATGTTTCTGTTTTGAAATTGGAAAATATCTTCCTACCGAAAGGACCCGGGCAGGCAGCCTGCTCGTAAAAACATCCTCTGCTATAAAAGGAAGCGAAGGGACGTCAGACCAGGCACCGCCAGACAGGCAGGGAAGGGTAGGTAACTTAGGGCCCTGATTCGTGAAAAGACAAGGTTGGAATAGCCAAGTTGCCGTGCAGACTTTGTAGTGGAAAGGTTGGAAGTGGCCCTCTACGTGGTCCGTTCTCTGAAGACAGAAGCTAGTGACGTGTCTGCAGAGCAGTCCTCCTCAAGGGCGCCGAGGGACACGGGTGATGTCTCAGTGGTTCCATGCGGGGGGGGGGGCTTTTAGGAACTTCCAGGTCACACTGTCTATTTGTAGTGGGGACCCGTCCCCCCTTTCAGCCACAAGTAATCAGTCACCAAGCTGCACATGGGAGTGAGTCAGGTGTGTTTTTGGAACCCAAAAGTTTGGAGCCTTAATAAACATCAGCAATTAACAGTGTAGTCCCCTTTCTTTTTTAAAATAACTATTGAAATATAGTTCACATACCTATCAAGTACGCTCTGTTAGAAGTGTGCCTGTAAGTGGTCTTTAGTGTATCCAGTGCTGTGCATCCACCGCTGTATCTACTTCCTGAACTCCTTACCAGCCCAGAAAGAAACGCCGGACTTCACGGTCGCTCCGTTCCCCCTCCAGCCCAGCCAACCGCCAGTCCACGTTCTGTCCCTAAAGACCTGCCAGTTCTGGGCACCTCTCGGAAGTGGAATCATGTTTTTGCATCTGGCTTTTTCACCACCGTTTTTAAGGTTTGTCCGTGCTGTAGCATGTATCAGGACATCATTTTTATGAAACCCTGGGTCTCCTGAGGCCCCCGACTCCAAGGATGTATTATGCCCCCAACAGAAACGTGATGCTCCCGTGCGGACGGTCGGCACTCGCCGACACCGAGATAGAGAACGGGCAGTGTGCCCCGCGCGGCCTCCTGTGTCCTGTCAGTTTCCTGTCACGGTGATGTCCCAGTACCGATCCAGGCCCCTCTTCACAGAAGGGACATCGGAATCCGCGGGACAGATTCTCCGCCACCTCGTCGTCGGCTGTGGTGTGGTTCCAAAAAGACAGGTCCCTCCGCCCAGGAGAGGAAGGGTCGCCACGCGCGCGCGCTCAGCTCTCGATCGTAAAGCGCGTGCTTGTGGGCCGCTGCCGGCTTTCTGTACCGTAGGAGAGATGCGAGGCAGGCGGCACGGCCCCAGTCCTTGTCCTTGGGATACCTCAAGGCACCCCTGAGTCCCTCCAGCTGTGCTCGGCCTGGAATCTGACCCGGGTCGTGGGCCCAGAGGCAGGAGTGGCAGGCAGCAAGGACGGTGGGCCGTGGGGGGCGGGAAGCCTGGGTGACTAAGGACAGACCCGAGGATGCACAGGGCAGCAGGGATAACGAGGTTTTGAACCTCCCACTCGTGGCAGGACTGGATACGAGGCACCAGGCGAAAGGCCCAGTCTCTGCTGGGGCTGGCGGTGCAGTCTGACAGGAGACTGGATGACCACGTGACAGGGCCTGTTCCATACGAGCCACGCACGGTCAAGGGCACGTGTGTGAGAGTGACCGTGACGGGGCATCCAAGGGAGGGGCCCCTGCTAAAGACTCAGTCCCGGGGTTCCGCTGCAGTCAACAGAAGTGACTTTAGCTTTTATGAACAAAGTTTTGCTGTCAGCAGGATTGCATTGTCATTGTCGTGATCTGGGGATCAGGAAACTCCAGAGCCACACGGCAGCAGCCAGATCTGAACAGAAAGTGAACACCATGCCACTGCCACCTTGACCCCCCACACTCAGCGGAGTTCAAATTCAAGGCTCAATGGAATGCATCCGATAGAACCTCCATCGCCCCCTAACCATAGCTGCAAGAGAGCCTGGGAGAACGTCTCTGTTCCCTCCCCCCCCCCCATTCAGGAAGGCACCCTGGGACAGGGGTCCAGTGAGCTGGGCTCCTGTGTCCGTCTGTCCCCTGCGGCCACGCTTCCCCAGCTCCCATGAGCCAACAGTCTCCTGTGCTGCTGGTCAGAGGACGCCGTTCATCCTGGGCTCAGCCGGATCCAGGTCTCAGGGAAGGGCTGTTAAATCCTTTTATTTTTTTTATTCCCTCATATGATTCAAATTAGGCAAATTTGAGGATTCCCAAGAACAGAAGGGAGGACTTCCTACATTCTTGCTGTTCAAACCAGCAGCAGCAGCAGTCCACGGGAACTTGTTAGGAATGTAAAATCTCAGGACACACCGGACTTGCTAGGTGAGAGCCTGCATATCAACAAGCCCCCCAGGCGGCTCGTGCTGTGCGCAGTCAGGCTTAAGCGCTCTGGTGGACACAAGCTACATCTTTCCTTCACCGGGAGAGGTGTCAGGTGCAGAGTCTGAGGCAGTCTTGGTTCACAGCACTCTGTGATTGGTGCATGCAAGAACCCCCTCATTTTTAGTTTTTCTACTTTTACTCCTTGAATCCGCTCGCTCCCTTGACCTCTGTGAGTCACTCAAATGTGTTTCATGCTTTTAAATAATGCATATACCCTTGTGCAATAGCAATAGCATACTTATGTCTTAAATGAGGTACCACCATAATGAGGGACCATCCTCATTTCCTAGACCAGAAGAAGCGACTTTGGAAAGGCCCAGTAATATGCTCAAAGCCGAGCGGGGGTCTCGGCGTCAGGCAGGCGTGGGTGCGGCTCCCAGCCCTGCCTTTGCTGGTGTGTGGCCTTATTTGCAAAGTGGGCATCACCCCTACCTTCAGGGCTGTTGCAGGGTCCGGCCAGATAGTGTCTTATAAGGAAATAGATAGTTGGAGCTCAGTGGCTACCAGCTATGATTGCTGAGGCCACGTGGGTAGATAGTGTGGGGGCTCGCAGACAAGAGGAAGGGAACCGTGGGCTGCCCTGCAGAGCTGGGAACGGCCGTTTACCTGGTGCTCTGTGCTCCGCTTTTCCCAGTCTGGAGAAGCGTCTTCGCCACCCCTGACAGACAGTTAGCAGCGTTGGTTGAGGTGCTGGAGCTGCCCTCTAGGGGTGGTAGAACCACCCAGGGTCAGCGTGGTTCCAAAGCCAGTGCTCTTTCTGTAGAACTGCTGTACCTTGCACAGGTGAGGATCGTGCGTCCCTGAGCAAAGCCCATCCCTGAAGCTGGTGAACCAAGTCAGGAGTTGTATGAGACAAGGATGTTGCCCTGGATGATCTAACTCAGTCCCATCTGTGAAGTGTATGTCTGTGAGCACTTTCAGATACAGCCTCCACACCCAGGGCACACAGGTTAGGGGAACGAGACCGCCCAGCACAGAACCCATCACACAGCAGAGGACGCAGGACCACAAAGTCCCTCTGAGGGTGAGGTCCTGAGCGGCGTCCCTGGGCCCCAGAGATGGACTTGGGCTCTGTGCAGGGCTCTGTCACCTGGCTCGGTCACAAAAGGATGCTCTGCCTCCTGAGTAGGACGGAAGTCACTCTCCCCGCTGAACAGCTGAAGAAGCAGGCCCAGAGCACTTCAGTGAGCTTCCCATGGCCATGCAGACCACAGAGTTCCTAGCTCCAAGGCTTTCCCACTAAAAACTTCCCAAAGCAGGTTGGTCTTCGAGCTACGACAATGAGTACAAGAGTCCCCTTCCCTTCTCTCCTCCCTCTGTCCCCTCAGCTGGTCGAGCTTGGAGAGGAAGGCACCACACGGGTTCAGCACCCTGGCCAGCGCCCACCTTCCTGCAGCGCCTAGTGCAGCCTTTAGGCCAGATGAAGTCCCTGTCTGCTGCTCCTTGTTCCGGGACGGCCCCAAGCCTGGGACAGACAGGCGTCCCTAAGAGAAGGGGATCAGGCCCTATGTGTCCTCCCCCCTCCAGATTAGAACCACAGGGGGCAGAGTTTCATCCTGTAGACTTCTTGGTTCCCAGGACACAAACTCAAGCCAGCAGCCTGTGGAGAGGGATGCGTAGGGACCCTGAGCCGTGGCGACCTTGTCCCCTCTTTGACTGTCCCCATCTGTAAAATCGGAACAAGGGTGGGCCTGACTGTCGCCAAGATCCCACCCACCTGTGAGGTCCCATGATTGTAAGTGGGCCCCCCCCGGGGGGGGGGGCGGCGACCAAGGTTAGTGCCGCCCCACCTGCTCCTCCCCCCACCGCTCCGCTCACCCACAGAGCTTTCCACGGGCCTCACAGGGTGGACCACGGCCAGACCTGTTCACAGACGCGGTCTGACTGGCCTGCACGTGACTGAATTCCACAGGACGCACGACGGTACATGGTTACATCTCAGTCTGGACTCCGCTGAGTACAGGCACTCCGCCTGCCTGTCCCTCAGCTGCCTGTGTGCGAAATGGCAGGCGCGACCACGTCCACTCTGCAAGGTGGCCGTGAGGTGTAAGCAAGCCCGCGGGTGGAGAGAATTAAAACGGTGCCCGGCGCAGCGAGGACACAATATCTCGTTTAAAAACGTGATGAGCTCACATGTGTTGTGTGACGGGTTTACTGAAATGTAGAAACAAGAAGTCTTGTCTTTTTGTCCACCTGACCTCTGTCAAACGCCCTCTTCACATCTCAGCGGCTAGGGCCCAACCAGTAACCTACGGGTCATTTTGATTTTCAGACCCGGTCCCATTTAGAACTTCCTTACCTCCTGTTCTGAGATCCCCCCCTGAGCTCCTGAGCGCCTTGCTCCATTGGGGTGGGGGGGGAGGGGAGGGAGAAAGGGAAGCTCTCTTCGCTGGCAGTGATGATGGGGAGGGGGTGTTCTTATTCCCACTCATACTGCAGTTGTGTTCCGGGGGTTTTTTGTTTGGTTGGTTGGTGGGGTTTTTCTTTTTCCTTTTCTGATGCCGGCGTCTCCAGCAGACAACCTACATAACTTGGGGAATGGGTAGAGGTTTGTCTTAGACTCTGAGAGAGAAGTGAGGGTAGTCGGGGTCTCTGTCCTGTCCACCGGAGGCCCAGGGTCCCTGTGCTGCCTCCTGAGGTAGTCAGCTGGGCGACCCCACAGCTCCCACCTCCTCTCCCCTCCCTGCACCCGCACCGGGGGCCCGGGGACACAGGCCCTCCACCTGCCCCCCAGGACCTCACATCACTGGGACGGGGTGCAGGGCAGCCCTGCGCCTCCCCTATCGTCAACAGCACCGTCCCTGCAGGCTGGCACCACTGTTCCTGGGGGCCCACCCATCAGAAAGTCCAGGTCAGAAGGGGACCTCATCTCACATTCACGGCCGCCCCTGAGCCCTGGAAGATACCTTTCAAGCCCTCCCGAGAATAATATCCTGGTGTTTTTCATCTATTTGCTGCCATACCTCCAAAACCAGCACAGATCTGGCCCTCAAATATCTCTGTCGGATGAACGAGTGAAGGCTCTCGAATGAGCAGCGGTACTCCAGTGGTCGGCAGGCCGTGCCGGGCAGCAGGCCTCCAGCTGGGAGGTAGAGGCCAGTCCACTTCCGGAGGGGCCCCCTCCCTGAGAGGGTCAGTCAGCCACGGACAGGGCGGGGCGGGCAGCAGGCCTCCAGCTGGGAGGTAGAGGCCAGTCCACTTCCAGAGGGGCCCCCCTCCCCGAGAGGGTCTGTCAGCCACGGGCAGGGCAGGGCGGGGCGGGGAGTGGACGTCTGGGCCCAGCAGGTAGCATCTCACCGGACACTCCGTCCTCCTCAGTTTTGTCTTGTCACAATTCTCGGGCAGTGGGATAATCCCTTTCTCCAGCCTTTTACCCACACAAAGGTCCAGATGTTCAGCTACTTTAAAAAAAAAAGTGAGGAGCTCTGGCAGCCCCAAGCCCATCCATCACAGGGCAACAGCCAGCCGTGCCCGTTGGTCCCGCCCCTGCTGTCCACAGCCACCTGCTTCATTCGTGAATGTCACCTACAGGCGTTTGCACCGGGGTCCCCTGCCACCAGTTTTTTATGGGGAGTGGCGAGGACGCTCAGGAAGAGAGTCAGATGGCTGTCGGTGAGCCAGCAATCACAACGGCTCACCTGTGCCTTCAGTGAAAGGAGGTGTGGATGCAGAGAGAGGGGTCAAAACGGGAAGGATGGGGAGAGACTGGAGGAAGAGAAGACCAAGGAGAGGGAGAGGGATGGCCTCTTCTAAAGGCCCTGGACCCTGTGTCAGTATTGGCTCAGATGGCCCGCCACCCGGGCAGAGGTTGGTGGCAGCCGCCCTCTCCCTCGGCCACCCCTGCCACCCTGGGGCAGCCTTCCTGCCAGGGAGCCTTCCGTTCGCTCGCTCACCTTCCCCCAGGCCCAGCAGAGCAGCAGCGGCCACCTCACCTTCGGCAGCTCGAAGGCTGAGAAGAGACAGGCTGCCGAGACCGGGACTCCTGGGGACGTTGAGGTCAGCCCTCTGGCTGCCGTGGGAGAGCACAGTCCCACGGACTGGCCTCCCCTACAGTGCACCTGTGTCACCCCTACCAATGCACCTGGCATCAGGAGACTCCTCCCGCCACACACATCTGCAGGCATCTCATGGCTGACAGTGAGCCTCTGCACGGACCAGCGTGAGCTCGAGTCCTCATCACAGCCCTAGGAGCTGAGGCCTGGTCGTCCCCATTCTACAGATAGTGCAGTGCAGACCCCCACAATGAGGCCTCTGCCTTTCAGCATGCCCCGCCCCAACACGCCAGCACGCAACCTGCCCGGCCTGTGTCTCCCCAACACACACCGGGCTGGTTTTGCCTCTGAGCCTCTGCTTATGCTGTTCCTTCCTCTGCCAGGAATACCTTCCCTGCTCTCTGCTCCCCCACATTGGATACCACCTCACCGTTTAAGATTCCTGTTAGATATCATCCCATCCACGAAAGCCCCCTCTGACCCCAACTCGGTCAGATAATCCTTTACCGCCTCTGTCCCCCCCCCAACACACACACGCGCGCGCACACACACACATGCGCATGCACACACAGCCTACCAGGCACTGTCCTGGCTCCCTATATCAGGGGTCCCCAAACTACGGCCCGCGGGCCACATGCGGCCCCCTGAGGCCATTTATCCGGCCCCCGCTGCACTTCCGGAAGGGGCACCTCTTTCATTGGTGGTCAATGAAAGGAGCACATTGACCATCTCATTAGCCAAAAGCAGGCCCATAGTTCCCATTGAAATACTGGTCAGTTTCTTGATTTAAATTTACTTGTTTTTTATTTTAAATATTGTATTTGTTCCCGTTTTGTTTTTTTACTTTAAAATAAGATATGTGCAGTGTGCATAGGGATTTGTTCATAGTTTTTTTTATAGTCCGGCCCTCCAACGGTCTGAGGGACAGTGAACTGGCCCCCTGTGTAAAAAGTTTGGGGACCCCTGCCCTATATGGTCTGTGACCAACTCGAGGGCAGGGCCGTGTGCCCTGCGGTGCCTTGCCCAGGGAAGGTTGCAGATTAGTTGCCAATGACAGGACGAACGGATGTGAATGGCTGACATCGCCCGGGGACTACGAAGTGCCAGGCACTGTGCTGAGGGCTTCACAGGTGCCCTCCCTTTTACTGCCCAACCTGCACTATGAGGAAGGCGCTGTTATCAGCACCCCCATTTTACAGCCGAGGAAACAGAGGCTCGGGTGCATTAAGCCTCCACCACGCACCAGGCAGACCCCAGAGCCAGGGCCTTTGTATTTGCACCTGACAGACGGTCGAGCCTCAGTGGACCCCCCCAGAAGGGGCACCCCCCCCCCCGCCACTCTGAGGAGGGAGAAAGCTCAGAAGTGCCCAGCCTCCTAGGAGAAGGAAGGCGACAACCCTGCCGCCCTCTGTGCCATTCGGCTCTCCCGGGCCCTCCCGTTCGCTCACGGACAGCCCGACCCAGGTGGGAAAATGACGTGGAGAGGAGGGTGTCCGGGCCAAAGAGACAGCATGTCCAGGAGACGGCGACTGTCTCCAGCCAGGCTCTGGCCACGGGGGCACTGGGTTTTCTCAAAGGAGGGGGGCGGGAAGCTTGGGGAGCCTCTTGACTAAATCCTACCTGACTCCTCTACACTCTGTCCCTGAAGATACCCAGTGGCTGACCAGTAAATGCTAACATACCTCTAGGGACCAGGGGCTCCCTACTGCTCAAACCGCCGGCTTGATCCCAGCAAGCTTCTCCTTCCCTTAGCTGCAAGTTACCTCCTCGGGGACATCAAGGGGAACCCACTCTCTCCCAGAGAAAAGAGCCAGAGGGCATCCTCTTGACTTTGTCAATACCACTGACACCCCACTTTCCTCCCAGACAGAACCCGCATACAGAAATCCGCCCCCTGCAGCCTCTCTTAGTGCCTCCCTCCCCACCTCCTCCTCGTGCCCCTCCAAAGCTCTCCAAACGCGGGGTAACATGCGCTTAACTTTGAAAAGCCTGTGCTTGGGTTTCCTGATTCCCTTGGTCCCCGGAGAAGACAGAGCGGGAAGGTGTCCAGTTTTATTTCAGAGGGTCAGAGAGGTGGCACGATTTGCCCGGAGGCCCACAGGAAAGGGGTGACCTGTAGGACGGACCTCGTTCACCTGGCTCCCAGCCCAGAACCGCACAGCATTTCAGGTGGAACACGCCTCCCCTTGCACCCAGGTGGGGAAGCAGGAAGGATACAGAGATGCCGGCTTAGTGGGGGGAGGACCCACACTGTTGCTGAGAGGTCAGCATCCTGGGAACGGCAAAGCCTGTGGTTTCTGGAGAAAGAGAAATGTGATCGATAACCCAGAGGTTGCCCCGGCGTGGAGCTGCTGCAGGAGTCTCTGTCCTTGGCTTCTGAGCTAGGTCAGACAGGAGAGAGTGCTGGTGTGTGTGTGTGTGTGTGTGTGTGCGCGTGCATGCACAAGGTATATGCAGGTGAGTGTGCATGCATGCACAGGTGTGTGCTCCTGCATGTGTGTATGTGCATGCATGCGTGTGTTGGTGTGTGCGTGCAAGGAGGAGGGCATTTTAAAGAGAGTCCCAGGGAAGGTAACGCTTACTCTAAGGCAGAGAGCAGTAAAGGTGGAATCCCGGGCAGTGGGCATTGTCAGCTGGGAGACGCACAGGACCCCTGGGGTGAGCAGATGTGACAATGGATACTGGGGTCCCAAAGGTCCAGGCCTGGGCACTCAGGGACCTTGAGTGAGGAAGAAGCAGGCTGGTGTGGCTCACAGGCTCCTCAACACCCAGCAGATACCCCCCGAGACTAGCTGGAACTCGGAGTCTCCTGACAAGGCTGGGGACTGGGGACGAGGGATCCTCTGCCATCTGCCCGTGGCTCTCCCCCAGGAAGTGGCACCGGGCCCTCACAGAGGAGGGCAAGGGGACGAGTGTGGCTGGCGTGGGGGGCGCCAAGAGGCCAGGGGTGGGAAATAAGGTCAGGGAGGCCCAGGGGCCACACGGCTCAGGGTTTTACAAGCCACAGCAAGAGGGCAGACCTGAAACTTACGAAATTTAGGTGGCCATCCTTTTAAACCAAAAAAAATTACACATAAACCTTTGACTCAAGGCCTTGGGGAGGGGCTTACGCGACGAGGGGCCAGAACACCCTCCTCTGGCCCCGGGCGGAATGTCTGCTTTTGCCCGGAGTGAGGAAGCCACCGGACGGTTCTGAGCAGAGGAGTGACCCGCACCCATTAACCTTTTAACATCATCTGGCTGCGGAGTGGAGGCAGAGCCGGGGGACAGAGGGCGGGCGGTGGTCAGACTCCAAAGACAGGACCAAGACCTCTGACGGGCCGGGTGAGGGGCGCCAGAGAACAGAGGCAGAGAGTGGACCGTGAGGTTTTAGGCTGAACCCAGTTATCTGCAACGGAGGTGGGGAGGGAGAGCGCCCTCTGTGACCGGACCTCACGGACCTCACTCCGAGCAGGTCCCCATCTCCTCTCTCACCACCCCGCCGAGCCCGGGATCCCATTCTTCTGCTTCACAGACAGCGACACACTCAGAGAGGTCGAGTAACTTCCCTGAAGTCACACAGCCAGTAAATAGCATAGTCTGGATTCAAACCCGGGTTTCCCCAACTCCCAAATCGATCATCTGTTCTAATACACCAGGGGACAAAAAAAAAGCAAGATTTGGGGACCCTCGTATATCTAGGGACCATTCCACAACTCCCCTCCCCTCACCCCGCCCTCCAAAACCCCTGCAAAGAAAGTTCCCGGCACCCTTCTTCCTCCCTGACTCCTTCTGGACCCTGTTTCTCACCCACTGACTGGGAGACTTCAAGCTGCAGCCTTGAAACGGGAAACATTTTTTGGCATCCCTCAAGTGTTCTCAATCCGCTGACAAGGTAGTAGTGACTGCCTCCATCCATTACACACATTTTCTAAAGGCGGGTTTTTTTGCATGAGGACGCAGAGCAGCTCTCCGGCTTAGAGAAAACCTGGGACTCCTGGGATTTGATCCCCCACACGAGCGAGCCCCTCGATGCAGTTCGCTGCATTTGAACCGATGGTCCCAGCTGCATCCACGCCACAGGTTCAAGTCTCCAAAGGAGTCCCCCCATTCGTCCCAGCAATCCCTGTGGCTCGGGTTGATGTGTTTACGATCTCCACGCTCACCGCGTGGGACGTTCAGTTCTCTGGTAGCTCACCTACAACGGTTCATGCTGCTTGTGCCATCCGCTCCCGGCTCCTGGTTCCTCGCCTGGGAGCCAGCACCCCCCCCCAGGGGGGGGGGGAGGACACAGGCAGGGGAAACCCTGACTTGGGAATGCATCTTACACCGTCTGGAAGCTTTGTTCCTCTCAACCCACATCCCTTCCACACTGGGAGCAGCACCTCGCAGGACAAGCTGGACAGCTCTTGGCCCTCTCCGACCCCGCCCCTCCCCGCCCCGCCCCACCCCTCCCCAGCACTCGGCTCCTGGCAAAACCTGCCAGCAGGGGCGGATATTTGATCTGCCGCAGAAGCTGTGATGTTACACTGCCCAGATGTTCCACTCACCGGGCTGCAGGCTCCGGTTCTAGTGCTAATCAGGGCCGCTCTAGCCTAAGACCCCAGGGGCCACCCCCAAGAGACGGTCAGGACTCACGGCCCGCGTGGCCCCGTGGAGAGGGAGCAACCAGCGCCCGCACGCCCACGGAGTCAGGGGGCTCAGTGAGATGACCCCTTTGGTTCTTCACCCCGGCAGCCCAGACTGGACAGTGCCTCCCGCCGCTCTCACACACCTGTACCTCCTTGCCCACGGAGAACCCACGTCCCTTCCTCGTCAGTCGTTTAAAGAAGAGTCTGGCCGGAGCCTGGAGATGCACAGTGGGCGAGAGAAACAGAACAGACTGGGCTCAACGTGGCCGGAGTTTCCAGGCCCCCCGAAGGTGCTTGGTTTCTCCCCAAATATTTTGGGGCTGCGCTGTACTGTGACGAAGGGGGAAGAGCGGGGAGATGACTAACTCAGCACTTAAGAAAAAAGGGTGTTTTTTTTTGTGCTATCAGAATAAAGTCAGGCCCAAAAGACATACTGTGGGGGAGGGGGCGGCGATGCAGGCCCACCCACATCGTGTCCATAGAAACACAACAAAGGCCGCATCCTTTCTTGCATAAAAGACGCCTCTTGTTCAGGGAGTTGGGGGAAACCGTGCACTTAAGATCTAGTCACTGCAGGAAATTCAATCCCCAAACCAGAGCCAGGCTGTAGCACACTTAGGATTTAACCCGGCGTCACAGGGAGACTTAGGGGACTCTGGCCGGAGCGTGCGAGCTGCCTGCTGTGTGACCAGGCCGGCCAGCAAGGCCAGGCCAGAAAAGGGCGTGGAGCATGGTCAGCACCTGCTTGAACACCATCCTCCCCTGAGCGAGCGGCCCCGGGCCAATGCCCGGCTCCCATTCCCAGGGCAGGACTGCAGGGGCCCAAGGGGTCATTTCCAACCCTCGCTTCACAGTAAAGGGGCCTGAGGTCCGGAGAGAGGAGGGTCACCCCGGTGACCCAGTGCTGACTTCTTCCACACGGTGAAGCCACCTCCCACCTGAGATGGTCAAGGACAGAAGGTCCCCGCCAAGTCACCCGACACCCACACGTCGTTGCTGAGGTCAGGACAACAGAGACCTCGGAATTCCCCGAGGCACGGAGGACAGGGCGGGCCGCCTCTCAAACCGCTTGCTCTCAATCATCAGAAATGCCAAGAAATCGTATCCTCCCTGGGCAGCAGGTTCCAAACTTCTGTATTTTTAGCAGCAGAAGCCACCCTCCGAGCAGAACCTCACGCAAAACCTCAAGCTACAACACGGCTCAGGCGACGGCCCTCCACCGCCGAGCCCGAGCCAGGCCCCCGGCACCCCCTCCGGCACCCAGGGCACTTTCCCCAGCCAAGGCTCCGTCCGTCCGTCCGTCAGTCCGTCCGTGTGGAGCTCAGCCTGAACCCAAGGCCTTGGGGGTGGGGGTGGGGGCCTGTAGCCCTGGAGCGGAAGCGGTCAGGTCAAGCGGACTCTTCACCTAAGACCCCTGGAGCGGGTGGCCGGTCTCTGAGGCCTGGACAACTTCGTTCTCCACCAGGCCCTGGCCCCCGTCCCCACTGAGCTGTCTCAGCCGCAGGCTGATGGAGCCGTAGGTCTTCCTGAAGCCCCTGCCGGGGGCCGAGGCCCGCCGGCGGTAGAGCTCGCCCCTGCACAGGGAGACCATCAGGAGCGCTGACAGGAGCATGCCGCCCACCGTGAGCAGCCCCAGGCCGGCGATGATGCACTTGTCCAGGTGGGCGCCCAGGCGGGCGTAGTACAGCTCCAGCCGCTCCATCTCCCGCGCCGTCACCGAGTCCGGGTTGACGCGGGCCTCGCGGGGGATGGCGTAGGCGGTCACCACCAGGAGGATCCCGCTCACCAGGAAGACCAGAGCGGAGACGAAGCCGTAATCCACCGGGCGGCTCACGGGCTCCAGGCCTCCTGGCCCCTCCTCGGAACGCAGGGACAGATCGTCCCGCTGGGACCGGGGCCTTGAGGGGACACCCCTGGGGGAGCTGGGGGAGCTGCCCAGTCTGAGGTCCCCCGGGTTCTGGAAAGGGGTCTCATGCTCCTCCTCCGAGGAGAAGCAGGCGTTCTGCACACCCTCCCTGGGTGGGGCCGCCAGGCCTAGAGGAGCCGGTCTCCTTGGGGTCTGGAAAGCGCGGCTGAGCGTCTTCAGTTCCAGGCCAGGGGGAGATGCCATTGGGAAGCAGGGTCCCAGCTCATCCCTCGGCCCCTTGCCAGCTGGAAGGGAAAACAGAAAGTCAGTCAAATGTAGCAGCCCCCCCACCAGGATCCTGCCGGTGCAGGACGGCACCCTGGGCCCTGCGTGATGTGCGGGCGAGTCAGGCCCAGCGCCCACCTGGGGGAGCCTGCCAGGTAGCCGGAGGCAGGGACAGCAGCGCGGGGCCGTTTGCTGCGAGGGTCCTGCTCCCCCACTGGCTGCGGTGTGGCTCTGGGCAGTTCACTTCTCCTCTCTGGCCTCGGTTTCCCCATCTATTAAATGGCAGGGCTAAGGCCACTCTCCACTGAACGGGGCTGGTGTAGAGACTGAGATAATCCCTGTAAAGCGCTCATAACAGTAAGTGCTCAGTAAGAATCAGCAACGAGCTATTATTATGATGGAGGGAGTTCTGACACAGTGGATATCAGGTTCAAATCTCAGCTTCACTACTTGAGCTTGGGCAAGTGAGGTGACCACTCTTTCTTTCTTTCTTTCTTTCTTTCTTTATTGAGAGAGGAAGGGGCAGAGACAGAGAGAGAAAGAGACTTGTTCCACTTAATCGTGCCGTCATGGTTTGTCTCTTGTACATTCCCTGACCGGGATCTAACCCGCAATCTTGGCACGTCGGGATGACACTCTAAAATCAACTGAGCTACCCGGCCAAGGCCCACACTCAGTGTTCTTATCTGTTAAATGGGAATAAGCAACATGCCTCCCTTCTAGGGTTGAGGTGAGGGTTTCATAAAATAATGCCTGTGGCGAACGGCCACTGTGTCTCCTCTCAAAGAGGAGAAAGCCAGGGAAGATTCCGGGAGTTGGTGGCATTTGAGCCAGATCTGAGAGGATGCGTAGGGACACCCGAGCGGTTAAGAGCGGATGTGGGCATTCTGGACGGGGCTACGGGGTTCCTTGGAGGTCAGCTGGGACCAGCCCTCCATGGACTCGGGAAGCCAGGCCAAGGGGCCGGGGAGCTGAGGTGTCGGGGCAGGATGCGCTGACCTCTGCCTCGGTTTCAGAAAGCTCTCTCTGGACGCTGTGTGGGGGACGGACAGACAGGAGGGTGAGTGGAGGCCAGGGGTGCGGGGAGAAATCTGACGCGGTCAGGGGAGGCCCGGACGGGGACGGAGAGGAAGGAGCATATTGGAGAGCCATCGCTGAAGTTAAAACCCTTCTGTAAGGAGAAGGCAGGGGGTGTCCTGGGGTGAGGACCCCAGAAGGGGAGGGGGGAGGGGACAGGGAAAGGGGGGCCTCTGCTCAAACAGGAGGTACCCCCCCAACACCTGAACACACACGTGCAAAGACAGAGAGGCGGCAGGCAGGCAGGTAGCCACGTGCATCCCTGCCCAAGGACACCAGTGTATATACAGCCCAGGGGCCCCCTTTGGCTCCCAGAAGTTTTGGAGGTGGGGGTTGTTTGTTTCTGGTTTGTCCATTTGTTTTTAGTGAAGCATTTGCCAACATATAAAAAGCAAAAAAGTTTTACATTTTAAGCTTTGGATTCCTGGCTTCTCTTATACAATGGAGGAACCCTGCCCCCCACCCCTGGGGTCCCCATTCCCTCACAACACTCAGCTGGCGTTGACAATGGAGTCCCCCCCCATGGCAGACCCAGTGCTGTCCCCCACAGGTCCCACCTCAGCCCCCTTCCCCACCTGGAACGTAAAGTCCCTGGTCCCACAGCAGAGCTACTTTGGTCCTTGTACACAAGATGTCCCAGCAGTCCATATACCCGGGGCCCTAGGCACAAAGACCCCAGTCCCCACACTGTCACAGAGACCCCCGTACAGAGCGGCTCACACGCTCTGGTGTGTCTAACTCACACACACACACGATTCTGAGGTGTTTCTCTGCACTCTCTCCCATGCCTGAGTTTATTTTCCAGTGCATTGTGGTTCCAAGCAGGGTGTGTGTGTGTGTGTCTGTCTGTCTGTCTGTCTGTCTGTGTGTGTTAGGGAGAGAGAGAATATGAGTAAATTAACCAGTGAAAAATGAATGGAATGGATGAATGACGCTCTCAGAGCCTCCGTGCAGGAAGGCAGGCACACTTTTCGATCTTTCTGATCTTTTTCCCAACGCGGACTTGCACTGGGCGTCTCTGAGCACACACGGGGCCTTTCATCTGACTACAAAGCCTGTGTCCACTTACAACCCATTCCCATGGCCATATCCCTCTTTCCCGGGTCCCAATTTAACAACTGTGTGCTGAACGCCTACCTACACTCCTTGTCGGGCCCTGTCATGGGCACTTCCCTCAGGAGTATCTCAGAGACCCCCACACACACCCCAGACCTGAGATCAGGACTCACTATCTCCGTTGGAGAACACATGGCCAGGATCCCTCAGTGTGCACGTGGGCACCGGAAGGTCAACATAGGTTCCCTAGGAACCGCCCTCACCTACAAACCTGCGAGCCCGCCCGCTCCTGCACCACGGGCATCGCTCCAGCCTCCCTCCGGGCCTCTTCCAGCCCTCGTTCTAGACTAGGTCCCGCTGTTGCTGTTTAACAGCCACTGTGAGACAGGCAGACAATCCCTCCCACGTCAGGGGTGAGGGAGGCTGACTCCAGGCCAGGCTGGGCCCACGCTCCCGGTAAACCAAAGAGGAGATGTATGTCATTCGGGTTCTCTTCTCTTGGCACCGAAAGCATTTTCCTGAGGGCCTGGCCACACAGGGACTGGCAGGGACAGCTCCTGCCCAGGGGGTGTCCAGATGCGCCCACCCCCAGGATTTTCAGCCCTCTCCAGAGAACCCCAGTTCCGGCAGTGTCCCAGGTGCCACCCTCCGAGCCCGGCTCGCCGCCGATGGCTCTGCATCCCAGAGGAAACCCAGGGCACCCGCATTCTGGTAGCGGACCTCTCACCAGCAGGAGCCCAAAACTTTTTCCTTAGGATGGGGAGTTAGGAGGAGGGCATAGGAAAAGGAGACTTCCTCGTACCCAGAGTTACTGTGTGTCTGTCACGCACGGGGTCACAGGTACCTACAGGCAAGGACACGTCCGGAGAAGCAAACTGACCAAGATGCTGGGGTACGCTGCTCACACCCCACAACTGGACAGGTGCCACTCCAATTTCACCTGCTGTCCAACAGGACCCGAAAGGCACACCCCAGTTCTCCACTCACACCCCAGGGGCCATCTCCACTCAGAGCACCCACAGACGTGGGAAGACACGCGGTGTGACCCACAGATTCGCAGGCCACATTGGTACACACACCCAGAGGAACAGAGCTGGTTACACACACACACACACACACATACACACACACACACACACACACACCCCACACTCACTCACACACAGAGCTAACTACCCCCAGGACTGCTAAGATCTAAGCCAGACCCACTACAACCCACCCGGGGCCCAGCACCCCATGCACCCGCCCCCACTAACACGCGGAAAGACAGATGCACAGCAGGCACGGGTGAAGCTTCACAAAACCCAATCGACAGATACACGCACGAGTTGTACACAAAGCCTTGGGGCGCGCACATACGCACACGCAGGTCCACGCTGCTGTACCCAAAGTTCCGCGCAGGAAGCGCCAACACCCGGCTGCCCGCCGCTCCCGCGCGCCCAACTGCCCGCAGCTCACACCCCCTGCTCCTGCCCTTGACCACAAACACGGCCGGGCCGGGCCGGGAGGCGCCGGCAGCAGGGTGGCCAGGCGGTCCAAGGAGGCCAGGCTCCGCGAGAGCCGGCGTGCGCCCGGGTCCCCTGGCCGCATGCCCTTCGGCCGGGCCGCGAGGTCAGGCTCGCTCCCGGTCGCCGCCCTCCCCGCCGCGGGCCTCAGCCTCCCGCCGCCCCCGCAGCCCTCCCTCCGCGTGCGTACCTGTGCCGGGCCTCCCTCCCTGCTCCCCACGCGGGCGGCCAGCGGGAGGGCGAGGGGAGGGCGCGTCCTTCCCGGCGCCCACCCGCCTCCCTGCAGCCGGCGCCGGCCCGCCGCTGTCACCGCTGCGGCGCAGCCCGGGAGGGATCGGGCCCGGCCGCCGCCGCCTCGCCCTCCCCGGATCCCGCCCCCTTCCCGGCCCGGCGCGGAGCCGCTGCCGAGGCGCACGTACCTGCTCGCGCCGCGCGGGGCTGCACGGCGGCGGCCGCGGCCGCTGGGGGCTCCTGGGAGGAGGGACAAGGGAAGGGGCGGGAGCCGGGGACAGCCGAGCGCAGGGAGCGAGCTCCGCCCGCGGCCGGCGAGGGCGCCCGGAGAGTTAGGATGGGGAGGCCCGGGGGGGCGGGGAACGGACTGAGCTAAGGATGGGGGCACACGGCTCCATCCTTCCCCTTCTTCGGGTTTATCTGCAGGTCAAGGGAACTGAAGCTTCGAGCGCTAGTTGCCCGGGCGCAGGGGCGGGGCGTGGGGAGGGGGTGCCGAAGGAGACCCTCCCCCGCCGCTTGCCTGTCTGTACCGCTGGGGACCCCGGACTGCGCCACGCTCAGACGCTGCCTTCCAGCCCCAAGCCTGCCCTCTCGCGCGCAACGCACGCGGCCCCCAGGTGGGACCCAGGTCCCTAGGTCCGGACAGTCCTCGCAGACGCATGCGGCTCCGTGGCACAAGGGCGCCACCTGAAGGCTGGAAGAAAGCCTTTAAGGGACCCCCCCCCCCAAACAACACCACCACTACCACCTTTTCTCCTGCTCTTCTTTCTCAGTGGGACAGTGGGGTGCACAGCCCCCAAGCGATGTGCTTTCCTGGTTCCCTGGAGCCCAGCGCGCTGGATGTGGGAGACAGGGGGTGAATAGGGGTGACTTTTACTCTGTTTCTGTCTTTTATCAGGGCGCAGATTAAGGTGAAACAAGCGAGGTATCCAGAGCACACAAGTTAAAGAGACACTCCCCCTTTGGGCGCCCAGGCCAAGTCCAAAGAGAAGTTTGGTCTAAAGATAAAGGGTTCCTGAGAAGACTCGTTGGCCACCAGCGTGACCTCAGTTAAGTCCTCTTGCCTCTGTGGCCTCAGTTGTTGCCCCTGCTGATGGAGTCATGACAATGCAGGCCCCCGGCCTCTTTGACAGGGTTAGCGGAGGTCGGCCATCTGGAACGATAAGCAGAGGAGGTGCCCTGTCCAATGTGTTGCACATCAACAGATGCAATAATGATAATAATACTAATTATAATAATTGACAGAATTCACCATCCATTAATCACAAAAACTCTCAACAAAGTGGGTATAGAGCGAAGGTACCTCAACATAATAAAGGCCCTTTATGACAAGCCCAGAACTAATATCACAGGCAGCACCGAAAAGCAGAAAGCACTTCCTCCAAGATCAGGAACAAGACAAGCCCACTCTCACCCCTTTTATTCAATGTGGTCTTGGAAGTCCTAGCCAGAGCAACGAGGCAATGAAAAGCATCCAAACTGGACAGGAAGAAGTGAAACTGTCCCTATTTGCAGATAACAGTATCCAGGGTGAGGCAAAAGTAGGTTTACAGTTGTGCGTACGCAAAACACAGGAGTTTATTCTTCTATTATTTATTAGCTATTGTATTATTTCTCATACATGCAGCTGTAAACCTACTTTGGCTCTTAGTTTTATTGATCTCTTCTACTATCTTTTTAGCCTCTATTTCATTTATATCTGCTCTAATCTTTTATTTCTTCTACTAACTTTAGGCTCCTTTTTTTCTTCTCTTTCTAATTCCTTGAGGGGTAAAGTTAGGCTGTTTACTTCAGACTTTTCTTGTTTCTTGACGTAGGTATATTGCTCCAAGCTTCCCTCTGAGAACTCCTTTTGCAGCATCCCACACATGTTGGTGTCTTATATTTCCATTTCATTTCATTTGTCTCAAGGTGTTTTTCCATTTCTCCTTTGATTTCTTCTTTGATTGATTGTTCAGCAGCATGGTGTTTAATCTCCATCAGTTTTCATCGGTTTGATTTCTTCTTTGACCCAGTGGCTGTTCAGAAGCATATTGTTTAATCCCCGTATATTTGCAAATTTTCTAGTTTCCTTTGTGTAACTAATTTCTAGCTTTCATCCCACTGTGTTCAGAAAAGATGCTTAATGTGATTTCAGTCCTCTTAAATTTGTTAAGACTTGTGTTGTGGCCTAATGAATGATCTAACTTGGAAAATGATTCATGTGCACTTGAGAAGCATGTATATTATTATTATTATTATTATTATTCAGTGAGAGGAGGGGAGGCAGAGAGACCGACTCCCACACGCCCCCTGACTGGGATCTACTCAGCAAGCCCCTACCAGGCAATGTTCTGTCCATCTGGGGTGTTGCTCTGTTGCTCAGCAACCGAGGTCTTCTTAGCACCTGAGGTGGAAGCCATGGAGCCATCCTCTGCACCTGGGGCCAACTCTCTCCAACAGAGCCATGGCTACAGGAGGGGAAGAGAGAGAGAGAGAGAGAGAGAAGCAAGAGGGGGAAGGGTGGAGAAGCTGATGGGTGCTTCTCCTATGTGCCCTGACCAGGAATCGAACCTGGGCCATCCACATGTTGAACCAATGCTCTACCACTGAGCCAACAGGCCAGGCCAAATGTGTATTATTTTTATAGAGTGTTCTATAAATATCTGTTAAGTCCATCTAGTCCAAGGTGCCATTTAAGGCCAATGTTTCCTTATTGATTTTCTGTCTAGATTATCTATTCACTGATGGAAATGAGGTATTAAAGTCCTCTATCTGTTTCTCCCTCCCTTAATATTTACAGACCTTAAGGTCTGTTGATATTTTTATATTTAGGTGCTCCTGTGTTGGGTGCATTCATGTTTACATGTTATATGTTCTTGTCAGCTTGGCCCCTTTATCATTATGGAATGCCCTTCTTCATCTCTTATTGCAGTCTTTGTTTTAAGGTCTGTTTTACCTGGTAGAAGTATGGCTATCCCAGCTTTCTTTCGGTTTCCACTCGTAGGGAATATTTTTTTCCATTCCTTCACTTTCAGTGTGTGTGTGTTCCTACATCTAAAGTGAGCATTCTTGTAGGCAGCATGTAGGTGGGACTTTTTTTTTTTTTTTCATCTATCCAGGCACTCAGTCTTTTGATTGGAAGATCTAGTCCATTTACATTTAAAACAATTGTTGATAGGCACATGCTTATTGCCATTTTGTAAATAGTTTTCTGGCTGGTTTGTAGCTCCTCTCTGTTCCTTTCTTCTTCTTTTGCTTTTCCCCTTTGTGGTTTAATGACTCTCTTCAGTTCTATGCTTTTATTTCTTTCTGATTATCTTTTGTGTCTATATGATGGGTTTTGCTTTGTAGTTACCACGAGGCTTACAGAAAACACCTTATATCTGTAACAGTCTGTTATGAGTTGAGAACAACTTAAGTTTGATCTCATTGTATAAAGTTCACCATTATTTCTCCCGCACACATTTTGTTTTTGATGTCACATTTTACATCTTTTTCATCTTGTGTCTCCCTTAAATAATGATTGTAATCATAGTTAGTTTCACTACTTTTGTCTTCTAACCTTCATACTAGCTTTATAATTGATTCAATCACCACTTATACTATAGATTTGCCTTTCCAGTGAGATCTATTCTTTAATATATATTCTTGTTACTAACTAGCAACCTTTCTTTTTAGCTTAAAGAAGTTCCTTTAACATTTCCTGTAAGGCCGATTTCATGGTGATGAACACGTTTAGCTTTTCCCATTCTGGAAGATTCTTTATCTCTCCTTTACTTCTGAGTAACTTTGCTGGATAGAGTATTCTTAGTTGGAAATTTTGTTGTTTCAGCACTTTGAATAGATCATGCCATCTCTTCTGTCCTGTGAAGTTTCTGCTGAAAGATCTGCTTATAGTCTGATGGGGTGGGGAGTTCCCTTGTCCATAACAAGTTGTTTTTCTTGCTGCTTTTAAACATTCTCTCCTTAGCTTTAATTTTTGACATTTTAATTAGAATGTGTCTTGGTGTGGGTCTTGTTGAGTTCCTCTTATTCGGAACTCTCTGGGCTTCCTGGATCTGGATGTCTGTTTCTTTCCCCAGGTTAGGGAACTTTTCAGCCATTGTCTTTTTCCAGATAATATTTCTGCCCCTTTCTCTTTCTCTTCTCCTTGTGAGAGCCCTATGATTCAAATCTGAGGCTGTTTGAGTCCCTTAAGCTGTCTTCACTGGTGGTGGTTTTTTCTCATTCTTTTTTCTTTTTGCTGCTGTTTACCTTTGCATACTTTTTTTTTTTTTTTACAGAGACGGAGAGAGAGAGAGAGAGAGTCAGAGAGAGGGATAGGGACAGACAGACAGGAACGGAGAGAGATGAGAAGCATCAATCATTAGTTTTTCATTGCGCGTTGCGACACCTTGGTTGTTCATTGACTGCTTTCTCATATGTGCCTTGACCACGGGCCTTCAGCAGACCGAGTGACCCCTTGTTTGAGCCAGCGACCTTGGGTCCAAGCTGGTGAGCTTTGCTCAAACCAGATGAGCCCGTGCTCAAGCTGGCAACCTCGGGGTTTCGAACCTGGGTCCTCTGCATCCCAGTCCGACGCTCTATCCACTGCGCCACCGCCCCTAGTCAGGCTACCTTTGCATACTTTTAAAAGCTGGTACCTGAGGATCTGGCTTCCACTGAGCCTGTATCTAGGTACTGAGATCCTCCCCTTTGCGATGCTCACAGGTCTCGCGAGGTACATCCTCAACTCCTGGGAACTATTGAGCACATAACAGGCTGCTTGGACAAGTACGGAGGTTTAAGAGACAGCCAAGAAAGGGCTGAGGCAGGGCCAAATAATGACAGTCCATTTCTTCCACAAGCCCACTCCTGTCTGTACTGGGAGAGGTGGTGGTTTTCATTGGCCGTCTGGAGACAGCACAGAGAGTCCAGCAGAGGGAGAAACACAGGGATATGCTGTAAATGAAAGAGCAAGTTAAAAAAAAAAATCCTTCCTGCAGTGGAGATAAGTAACTCACCTGATAAAGACTTTAAAGCAGGGGTCCCCAAACTTTTTACACAGGGGGCCAGTTCACTGTCCCTCAGACCATTGGAGGGCCGGACTATAAAAAAAACTATGAACAAATCCCTATGCACACTGCACATATCTTATTTTAAAGTAAAAAAACAAAACGGGAACAAATATAACATTTAAAATAAAGAACAAGTAAATTTAAATCAACAAACTGACCAGTATTTCAATGGGAACTATGCTCCTCTCACTGACCACCAATGAAAGAGGTGCCCCTTCTGGAAGTGCGGTGGGGGACGGATAAATGGCCTCAGGGGGCCGCATGTGGCCCGAGGGTCGTAGTTTGGGGACCCCTGCTTTAAAGGAATGGTGGTAAGGATGCTTTCTGAACTGGGGGAGAAGAACGGAAGAACCCAAGGGGAGCTTCCACAAAGAGAAAATGAGTAGGCATTACAGACGGGTGAACTGGGTGGGCTTCCTCCCTCCCCTCAGGAAGCTTGTATTCCAGGGGGAGAAGAGGGAAAGGAAGGGGGAGAAGACTGCGCCGTCGCGAGTGCTGCAGAGCAGAGGCGTGTAGGCGGGGCAAGCCTGCAGCCACCTGCAGACCTGGCTGGGTCCACCCGGAGCGCTTGAATCCCCAGCGGATGCGAGGGTCGAGCGGAAATCGGAAGGATGGACAGGAGGCAGCCAGGTAGAGAGGGCCAGGAGGAGAGTCCCCCAGCAGCGGGAGTGGCGTGGGCCAAGGCCCTCGGAGAGAAAGGAGCGTGGTGACTGTGAGGCTTAGAAGAGACCAGAGTGGTTGCCATGGAGGCCTCAGAAACGAAAGAGAAAAGTCTGGACGGTCAGCAGGGCCAGATCGCTGCAGAACCTTGTAGGCCAAAGGGTTGGTTCTTTTTAAATTTTTCTACTGATTTGAGAGAGGGAGAGAAGAAAGGGGGGGGGAGGGAGAGAGAGAGAAAAGCATCAACTCTTTGTTCCACTTAGTTGTTCCATTTAGTCGGGCACTCATCGATTGCTTCTTGTTTGTGCCCTGACTGGGGATGGGACCTGTGACCTTGGCTCACTGGGTTGATGCTCTATCCACCAGGCCACCAGGCAGGGGCAGAGCGTGAGTTCTTTACCGCCAGAGCAGGGGGTAGCCACTGGTTGGTGAGAGTAAGGCGTTAAAATCTTTTCATCTTTTGCATGGAAATTATACCTTGAGTTAACTGTCTGGTGCTGTTTCCTTGGAAACAGATAAACATATGTCCACTATGTTACTAGGCAACGTTGCTGTGATAAAAAAAAAAAAAAATGACCCCTGAGGAGGAGGCTAGAATGTGGTGATGGATGAGAATTGGAGCTACCGGGATGAACTCAGGCTTAGCTTAATGTAGATGCAGATGATTCCAAATAGATGTATTTATAGGGAAGCATAGATTTCTCTCCTCTGTCAGCCAGGAGGTCCTAGAAACAATGCTGCGTAACAATGAGCACACCTAGCACCCAGATCTTGGTCTCTAACACCATCCTCCAGGAAAAGGAACCAGGGGAAATGGGGCTGATTCTAGGACTGGGGCAGAAAATAGACAAGATGAGCCTGGGCATCCTGTAGTGCCAGAAAGGAAGGAAGTGCTTAATTAAATAAACAAAAGAAAACACTCCACACACACACACACACACACACGCACGCACGCACACACAGAGGTAGGGGTTTATCAGAAGACACAGGGGCCAACTGAAAGAACTCTCAATGGCCAAACCTAGAAAAATTTGATCAACAAAATAAATACAGGAATATTGGATTGTAACCTAAAGTGTAATAAATAAACTTTAAAAATGGGGAGAAAAGATTTATCTCTCACATGGAATTCCTACTTGGGCCCTGCCTGGTTGGCTCAGCAGTGGAGCGTCAGCCTGGCATGTGAGACTCTCGGGTTCAATTCCCAGTCAGGGCACACAGGAGAAGCAATTATCTTCTTCTCCACCCCTCCTCCTCCCCTTCTCACTCTCTCTCTCTCTCTCTCTCCTCTCTCTCTCTCTCTCTCTCTCTTCCTCTTCCTCTCTTCCCCTCCTGCTGCCATGGCTCAAATGGTTTGAGCAAGCTGGTCCTGGGTGCTGAGGATGCCTCCATGGCCTTACTTCAGGTGCTGAAATAGCTTGGTTGCTGAGCAACAGAGCAGCTGCCCCAGATGGGCAGAGCATCGCCCTGTAAGGGGCTTGCCAGGTAGATCCCGGTTGGTGCATGTGCAGGAGCCTGTCTCTCTGCCTCCCTGCCTCCCCGTCTCTCACTTAATTAAAAAAAATGTAAATATGTAGACACTCCATCCTCAAGAAGGACTATAGCGCCCCAGTTTTTTAAGTGTGGGCTGAGCGTAGCGTCTTCCAGAGAGTACAGTGTGAAAGGGAGCTGGGGTGGGGGGCGGAGCCACTGTACAGGGAGAAACCTGACAAGCCTGAGTAGCCCAGGCAGGTGAGCAAGGTCAACAGCAACCGTCCAATCATGTCGGTAGTATGAACCCTTGACAGGATGTGATGGGAATGGCACTTGATCCCTGTTGTCTTCCTCCCCAAACCCATAACCCTAGTCCAACCACGAGATGAACACATGACAGATCCCAATTGAGAGACATTTTTTTTTCTCAAAATACCTGAGCTCTCATGCTCACAAACAAACAAACAAACAAAAAAACCCAAGGAAAGTCTGAGAAACTGTCAACCAAGTGGAGCCTATAGAGACATGGTGACTAGGCCCTGCCTGGTTGGCTCAGCGGTAGAGCATTGGCCCGGCGTGTGGAAGTCCCGGGTTCAATTCATGGCCAGGGCACACAGGAGAAGTGCCCATCTGCTTCTCCACCCCTCCCCCTCTCCTCTCTCTCTGTTTTTTCTTCCCCTCCCACAGCCAAGGCTCCATTGGAGCAAAGTTGGCCTGGGTGCTGAGGATGGCACCATGGCCTCCGCCTCGGGCACTAGAATGGTTCCAGTTGCAACGGAGCAATGGTCCAGATGGGCAGAGCGTCGCCTCCTGGTGGGCATGCCGGGTGGATCCCAGTCAGGCGCATGCGGGAGTCTGTCTGACTGCCCCCTCCCTTCTCACTATGGAAAAATATAAAAAAATAAAATAAAAGAGAGAGAGACATGGTGATTAAAGGTAGCATGCTATTCCCAATGTCGTAGAGCTCTGCTTCCATTTCTGACTCCCAGTTAGGGCCCGGATAACTCTGCCCATGAGCCTCAGGGCAGGTCTCTCACAACTCTTGCATCTCAGGGTTTCCTGTCTGCCCTGTGGGTGTTACAGAAGTCCCCTCTCTGCTGTGAACGTCACAGAGCTGTGGTGAGAGGTAGATCAGGCCACGAACAAGGCAACACGTGGAAGAAAATAAAATACGTAGGAGAGAGGGTTATAGAAAGGGCCCAAGTGGGGGAAAGGAAGGCACCTGCCTTGTGCTGTGCTCATCCTGCTGCTATACTTTTAGGACATTGGTTTGACTCCTAAATTAAGAGGACCAATAAAAAAAAAAGGGTTTTGATAAAACAGAACTCTTTTCACTCGCATGTATAAATATACTTGGCATTAAGTCTGGCACGGTGGCTTCAGCAATCACAAGAGACCTGGGTTCCTCCTCTGTCGCTCTGCCCTCCTCCACATTACAGTCCAAGATGGCTGCACCACCGCCAGCCCTTCTGACTGCATTCCAGTCAGCAGGAGGGCAGAGGGGAAAGACATCAACCCTCCTCTTCCCTTTGAATGGCCCAACCCAGAAACTGTACTCATCACTTCCATTCAGATCCCAGGATTTAATCACATGGCCACATTTACCTGCAAAGGAGACTGGGAATGTCATCTTTTGCCTGTGAGTGACTAGGAGAAGGGACATTTTTTTCCCAGTGTGCCGGACACAAAGAAATACCTAACAGTTATTTATTAAGCAATTTGTTTTAACAACCTAGTAACTAGTTCCCAACAGATGTTACTGTGTTACCCTCGAGATTTTAAAAATATTTTTGCGGGGGGCCTCCTCTGTGAGATTTCTGCCACGCCTCAGGGTGCCTTGGCACATGGTTTGGGTGTTGCAGCCATAAGGTTCTGAAGATGCTGAGTGGTGAAGCCCCTTCCCAGAGTCCCAGCTCATCCGGGCTGGGCTTCCATATTCCCCTGAGTGCCCACAAGCAACACTTGCACCAATCTGCCTCTGCGTTCCCTGCACCCACGAGTCTAGCTCTGTAGTCCAAAGAGCTACACTTACCCTAACTGTGCACTTAGTTTTCTTTCATTTATAAACATTTGCTCTCATTTTTACTTCTATCCATTCTATTTGTTCCTTTTTCAAATCCGTTTTATTGGGGTATAATTGATACACTGTATCCGTTTCAGGTGTACAACATAATGAAGGGAGATGTGTGTGTATTGCAAAATGATCACCACAGTAGGCCTAGTTAACATCCATCACCACACGTAGTGACAGGATATATTTTGTTGTACTCTCTTTGCAACTTCAAATGTGCAACCCAGTATTATTAACTGTCCTCACCATACTGTATGTTACTTGCATCCCCACGACTTACTGATTTTCTAACTGGGAGTTTGTACCTTTGGATGCCCTTCACCCATCTTAACCACCACCCCCCACCGCTAACCCCCCCCCCCTCCACATCTGCCTTTTAAAAAGAATGCCTTTTTCTTCCCCTTATGTTTTTGATTCCTGCTTGTGTAACTTTAGTTCTTTTCGAAATGCCTTCCTGTCCTCTTGGTCGGAAGCCCTCGGGAGGAGGGGCCTGAGCCCGCTGTGGGAAGTGTCCGCTGACTCTCACCTGCCGTAGGTTGTTTCCTTGGGTGTTCTGTAATTTTGGATGATGAGTTCGTCTTCAGGGGGGAGTTTTATCTGTGGACAGCTTGTGTGGCCTGGGTCGAGGGCAGTCTCTCTGAAATGGGTTGAGCTTGTTTTGTGAGTGACCTCGGCTCTTCCCCAGGGATCACTATGTTACTGACTTTTTATAGATACAATCTCACTGAGAGCCCTCAAAAGGGGACACCTATTCTCATCATAATTGTTTTGTTTTGTTTTGTTTTGTTTTGAACCATGTGAAGCTCTACAGTCTCATCTGCCATCAGATCTTGGCTGCTGGACCTCGCAGGGACCTGGGCACCGCTACTCCGATGGCCTCCCTCCTGCCTGCCCTCCTTTTCTCTCCAGAGATTGAAGCCCTTTAAAAAAAAAAAAATACTACATTTTCCCATGTGAGCCGCTTCCTGATCTCATTAACTTCATCCTCAGTGCCTTGGCCAGAACCGGCTTCCAGCCTGAAGTGGGCAGCAGACAGTAGGGATCAGAGGTGCCTCAGGCCCCCCGCCGGGTCAGCGTGAAGGTCTCTCCCAAGGACCCCCGAGATGAAAGCAGCTGAAGAGCCGACCCCGGACCTGGGGCAAACCCTGCAGTGGCTGAGGAAGGAGCTGGTAAGGCTCTGCGTTTCTTCTCACCCGGCACCTGTGCCTCGTCCACGCCAGGGCTGGCGGGCGCCCCTTCCCAGGTGTCGCCCTGGCTGGGGCAGAGGCCCTGGGCTGGGGTGCAGGCCCCGCAGGCACCCCCCCCCACCCCCGGGACCGGCCATGTGGCGCACAGTCGCCATCCCAGGTAGCGGATAAGTAGGTCATGGCCTACATAAGAGGCTCGGGCTGCGGGGCCTGCCTGGCTGGTTTCAGGCTTACGCTGAGTCCTGGGGATGTGGCCCGTCCTGATGCTGTGTGGCTTCTTCCAGCTCATGGTGTTCCTTGAGCCTCAGTTTCCTTAGCGTGAGACGGGGGAGGGGGGGTAAGGGAAGAACCAACATCCCAGGGGTTCCTGTGAGAAGTCAGTGAGCAGATGGCGTGACTCACCCCGGGCCTGCCCGGCACGTCCCTGTTGGTTGTTACAGTCCCGACTCCAGTGGACGTGGACTGCGTGGGTGGCCTCAGCCTGAGTGGACTCGTGGCCACCTGGGTCGGGATTGCAACACAGCAGACGCTTGCACAAAGATGGGGGTACTAATGGCTTACTGGGAGGTGCGAGCCCAGAGCAGTGAGAATGAGGGAAGGAGGGAGTAGAGGCAGAAGCCAGTGCTCTGGGGGGTGAGGAGAGGGTCTGAGCCACCAAGCACCTTGCCCCCTTGGGAGGGAGTCCGAGGGAGGCCCCGGGCGGGCGGGTGGCTCCGTCTCAACACCTGGTTTATCCAGCTGCAAGGTTTCCCGGAGGGGGTGGGGTGGGGGGGGAGAAAGCAGAGATCATGTATCGGCCCAGTTCACTCCTGTCTCTCACTGAGTTATGAGTTTTGGTCTCTTGCGGGCTGATCAGGATACTGGCCTTATGCCTCTTCCTGTGGTGTTTTCTCCAAGTTCAAAAATAGAGGGGTGCCCCGGGGTGGGTGGGGATATCGGCTAAGAGCGAGAAGAAGGTGCTTCAGGGAACCCCAGAAAGCACCCAAAGTGTATATAGTCCAATACGTCGGATTCTCCTGGGGAGGACAGGCAGGATTGTGCAGACATGGACTTTCTGGGTTGCCAGGCAACAACTGGTCAGCTGGATCCGACCCCATCCTCACCCAGGTGGGAGGGGCCGACCCAGGAGGGCTTCGCCTGGGACCTGGAGCTGTTCCCGTCCTGGGGACCCAGAAGCTGTCCAGCGGGCCTTCCCTTTGCTCCCCTAAACCCTGGGCACCCAGGCTGAGCCAAACCCAAAGTGCTAGTTTCCATCTGACAAAGTAACTCTTTCCCCGCATGGGGGGGGGGGGGGGGGGAGGAGACAAGGCAGGGTGGGCGGAGCCTATCAGGGCACAGCCTCCCAGGCAACCTCCCTGCACGTGATGCCAACAGATGGATAACCTTGAGTCTCCCTTTGCCCATTCCGGACTGTGAACTTCCCAGGCAAACCGGTTTATTCACTCCTGTCACGTGGAATTTACAGAGCTCCACGAGGTCCCCTCTGGAGCCCAGCCAAGAAGCCCCACTTGCATGTTAGGGAAGGACCTAGGTACGCTTCATGCAGCAGAAGGAAAAAGTCAGTGACACCCACGACCGCCACTGACCAAAGTTCAGTGCTCTCCCTCCTGTCCCTGGGATAGTGTGAGCTCCCCAAGTCCTGGTGAGATCGAAAAGAGGGGAGAGAAACAAATGTAGTCCAACAAGAAAATAAATTTAAAAATAAAAGAGGGGAGAGAGCCTCAGCTGCCTGCGACAAGACGGCCCACCAGCCTGACCACTACGTGGCATATTCATTCAGAAGGACAGAACCATGCACTGCAAGGCTCTCGAGCACACTGAGCCCAGAGCCTGCCTTAGCTCTGCACCTCGCGCCCGGCGAGACAGGACGCTTCCCCGAAGGACTTTCCTGCAGGTGAAGTCAGTGCAGCCCTCCAAGCTAAAGACGTGGGGTCCCCCACCTCCCCTGGCCCTGCTGCCATCCGCATTGTGTTCCGAGGAACATGTGCCCAGAGCTGGTGCTAAAGGCTGGACCGGGCGCGGGGTGGGGAAATGTGTGGGAGGAAAATCCTAAAAATCCAGGAAACGCAGATTTAACATTTTCCCAGGAATTAGGAAGGGATGGGCCTGCTACCATTCCAGGTGCCCCTGGAGGAGTCCCCGTGTCCTCGGGGTGGGGTGGGGTGGGGTGGTGGTCACCTTCTCGTTTCCTCTTTCTAGTGATTGGAGCTCTTGGTGATGTGACTACGGCTGGAGTGAGGGAATGGGCTTCATCTTTTAAAGTAATTAGTTTGTCATGACAATCAAAATACTATTTTTAAGGGAGAAGTAATATTAGTAATGTTCTTTTAGAGAGAGAGAGAGAGAGAGGAAGAGAGAGCGAGAGAGATGGGAGCAGAGAGAGAAGGGGGGCGGACAGAGAGAGGCAGGTTGAGGGTGCATATTCCTGTTCAGCTCTGCCTCAGGCATCCTCAGCAGGGAAGCCTCTGGGGGAGGAGACTGCATTATCACAGGGAGTGGGGCGCTGGGGGGGGAGACTTGACGCTAGCAGGGGTCATCAAACTTTTTATAAAAACCGCCCACTTTTGCAGTGCTGGTCGACCTGGTCCCTACCGCCCACTAGTGGGCGTTCCAGCTTTCATGATGGGCCAATCGAGGCGCTGTTTGGTTGCACGGTAGGGACCAGGTTGACCAGCACTGCAAAAGTGGGCGGTTTTTATAAAAAGTTTGACGACCCCTGCGCGGCTTTTGAATTTTATATCCCATGGAAGAACGACGTACGTAGTCAGAACAATAATTTTGACATCTTGAAAGAGATAGCGCTAGAGAGAAGAGCTGTGGGGAACAACACCCCTAGGGAACAATGGGAGGAGTGAGGACAGGTGTGTGAGGGACAGTAGTGTCCGGAAGCAGCAGCCCTCACAGCTGTTGGTCTTAGAACCCCTTCTCATCATTTTTTTTAAATTTTTAAAATTAAAAAAAAATTTTTTTTGTATTTCTCTGAAGTTGGAAACAGGGAGGCAGTCAGATGGACTCCCGCATGCGCCTGACAGGGATCCACCCCGCATGCCCACCAGGGGGCGATGCTCTGCCCATCTAGGGTGTTGCTCTGCTGCAACCAGAGCCATTCTAGCGCCTGAGGCAGGGGCCATAGAGCCATCCTCAGCGCCCGGGCAAACTTTGCTCCAATGGAGCCTTGGCTGTGGGAGGGGAAGAGAGAGACAGAGAGGAAGGAGAGGGGGAGGGGTGGAGAAGCAGATGGGCGCCTCTCCTGTGTGCCCTGGCCGGGAATCGAACCCAGGACTCCTGCACGCCAGGCCGACGCTCTACCACTGAGCCAACCAGCCAGGGCCAGAACCCCTTCTCATTCTTTTTTTTTTTTTGTATTTTTCTGAAGCTGGAAATGGGGATAGACAGTCAGACAGACTCCCGCATGCGCCCGACCGGGATCCACCCGGCACGCCCACCCGGGGGCGACGCTCTGCCCACCAGGGGGCAACCCCTTCTCATTCTTAAAAATGACTCGGGATACCAAAAACACTCTTGTTTGTGTGAGTTCTATATAGCTATTCACACTGATTGAATTAGACACCAACACTGAGAGATTTCTAGTATTTATTTACTCAGGCATTTATAACAATAGCAAATTTGTTGCATGTTAATCAAATCTTTTAATTAGAATAACTAGATTGATTTATATATATAATGAGAAGAGGTGCATTGTGTTACCATGTTCCAAATCTCTTGAGCATCTACCTTCCTGTCTCCCTCAACAGAACATGGCTGGAGTCTCTCTGCTTCTGCATTCGATCTGATGGGGTATCACATCGCATAGCTCACAGAAACCTTCACCGTGTGCTCATAAGTGAAAGTAGAAAGGGCAATACTATCTCCGTGTTGTAATGAAGGTAGCTTTGACCTCGCTGACCTCCTGAAAGGGTTAGTGGGACCCCAGCAATCCTCAGACCTTGTGCTGAGAATTAAGTGCTCTAAAGGGCTCTGGCTGCTGGCAGGGTGTACTTCACTTGCATGAGAAGTCACCGTCACCTTCATACCTACAAAATGATTTGTTACAGTGAGGGTTAAAGCATGTCAGCGGGGTTGTCAATGAGGAGAAGAGTCTTTCCTATCGGTGATGGTGATGATCACGAGGATAAGCACAGAGCAGGGACTCATTCATTCATTCAGTCCTCATTAATGCTACCGGGCCAAAGTCTGTGTGCCCAAAATGCTTCACAAGGCCAAAACTCAAAGCATCAGCATTTGGGAAATGGAAGAATGTATTGATCAAGAAGGCACCAGCTGAGAAGATGAGAGACAAGTGGTGTGTCAGATCCATCTTGCTCACTAGATCAGGCCACCATGGGTTTTTAAGAGGCTACAGGGGAGGGACGTGCTGGGGCGGGGCGGGTGGGGCAGGTCTTAACCAGAGGACCTCGGAACCTGGCAGTTTATGGTAAAGGGACATCAACACTGGGTCTTCCTGGACAACGGACCCTTGACTTCTGAAAGGGTTCCAGTGTTTGAGTCCTGGTTATGCCCTGATCCTTTGTTTTCCATTGGGGAAGGAGGGTCTGAGACTTGCTCTGGGTGCAGCCCAGAGGCCAAACTTCCCTCCTCTGTGGCTTGTGGTCCTGCTCTGTTGTCTCTGAAAAACAACTCAGTATCTCCTTAAACAGTAAAGGACCAATAAGAGCCTTGAGAGGTAAGTGACTTGCTTTCCACTCTGCAGACGAAGAACCTGAGGCTTTGGGGAACATGGCTTCTGTGAGGCTGCGGGCTTGTCTCCGGGGGCGAGGCAGGGGTGGGAGCGGGCTTTCAGGGGCGTGCCCGGGGCTTGCCCGTCCCCTCCCAGACTTGTCCTCTCTCCTAGGCTGAGATGCAGGTGCAAGACCAGAAGCTGCTGCTCACACTGAGGCATCTCCACGGTGTGCTGGAGGAGCTGCGTGCTGAGACTGCCCACTGGGAAGACGCCAGCTGCAGCGGAGGGGAGTCCCCCGTCAGAGCCCGGGCAGGCTCCGAAGGCAGGGGTCACCCGGCCCTGCCCTCCAGGCGGCTGGCCCAGCTCCTCCAGGGGGTAGACAGCAGGCGAAGCTCCCTCCCTTAACTGGCTGGCGATGACCCTGAGCATGAACCCTCCCACCGCTTGTCTAAGATTGGTGTAGCTCTCGGGGAGAGCACTGGAACGGGAGTCAGGAAGTCTCTGGGTTCACCTCTGTCCTCATCTTCCCAGTGTCTCTGGACCTGTCACTCAACTTCTCTGTGTGCCACTGGCTCCTTGGCCGGCACTTGTCAGCAGTGAGTGACACCAGTGAATTCCACCACCACCACCACCACCTCCACGCACACCAGTGTGGTCTTACTAAAGCCGATTTGAGTAGGGTTTCTGTCATTTGCAACCAGCATGGTCCTGAGAAATACAGTCCAGATTTCCAAAGAAGCAAAGAAAGGAAATGATGAAGAAAACAGCATTTCACTCGTTCAGGGTTGGCAATAGTAACCCTGCACCAGCAGGTGACGGGGTTTACGGCATGGCAGAACCCTCAGCCAGGTGGGGCGCTGGAGTGAAAGCTTTGACAAATTACATCTCATATAACTCAACACCAAACAAACACGCCAGTTAAAACATGGGCAGAGGACACGAACAGGTATGTCTCCCAAAGAGACATACAAACAGCCAACAGATAGATGAAAACTACAGATGTATCAAAACTACAATGAGACACCACCTCACACCTGTGAGAATGACAAGACAGATCATAACAAGTGTCGGAGAGATTTGTGAAGGAAAAGGCACCCTCATTCACTGCTGGGTGGGAATGTCAACTGGGACAGCCATTGTGGAAGACAGTATGGCGGTTCCTCAAAAAATAAAGAATAGAACTGCCGTACGACCCAGCAATCCCTCTACTGGGTATATAGACCAGAAACACTCAAAATACATTTATTCGCAAACATATATGCACCCTACGTTCATTGCAGCATTATTCACAGTGGCCAAGGCATGAAAACAATGAGAGTGTCCCTCGATAGAGGGTTGGATAAAGAAGATGTGATACATATATACAATGGAATACAACTCAGCCATAAAAAAGATGAAATACCGCCAGCGGTGACAACAGGGATGGGCCTTGAGAATATTATGCTAAGCGAAATCAGTCAGACAGAAAAAGCTGAGAGCCATATGACTTCACTCATGTGGGATATAAAATGAAAACTCATAGACACAGACAACAGTGTGGTGGTGACCAGAGGGAAGGGGTGGGGGTGGTTAGTTGAGGGTAAAGGGGGCCAAGTATACAACGAAGAAACATGATTTGACGTGAGGTGGTGGGCGCTCCAAATAGATCATGTATCTTAGAAATGTGCACTTGAAACCTATATGATCCTTTGTGTGATTCTGTTACCTGTGCTCCAGATAACATTTGTTTGACTTGGCCAATAATCAAGGTGGGGCTAGAGGGACGCCCCAGGGCTGGAGGAGAGAGAAGGAACTTGCTTCTTCATCTTTGTTCTCTGTCACTTCCTGTGCCTGTGAGCACCGCCCAGCAATGCTTCTTCACCTCACAGCAATGATTCAGGCCCCCCCCTCCAGGCCCCCACCCCACCCCGCACCAACCAGCAGGCCGTTCTCAAGGTCCCAGACCCTATAGCCATCCATCAGATGCCACGGCAAGGGAGTAACGTTTAGAGAGTCGCACACTGGCTCCTTGACATGCTAGACAGGAAGTGATCTATGTCCCTTCCTCCCACAGCCCATCAGCTAGAATAAATCATGTGGTCTGTCCCAGGAGGCAGCCGGGAAACCTGGGGAACAGAGGGAGAGGCTGCTGAGTCCCAGAGTGTCAGACACACGCTCCTCCGTTCTTTCTCGACACAACAGCTTCCTCGTACTCTCGGAGAAGTAGGAGCATCTCTTGTTCTAATATTTGTCTTTGATCCTGACCCAGGACTCCCAGAACTCCTTGTAAATTCCTCAGTTATACTGACTCTGGGTGGGCTCCCGGTGGCTCCTGGACAGGGGCTGGTCACGGAAAAGACCAAGGCGCGATTAGAAGCTTGGGATCTTGAGCCCCCTTCCCCATCCTCCTGAGAGGAGACAGGAGGACTGGGGATAGAGGTCTCAGTTGTTCATGCTTACTGGAGGAAGTCTCCATAAAATCCCCATGGCAGGGAATTCGGGGAGCTCCCAGTTTGGGAAACATAGCCACATCCCAGGAGGGTGTTGTAGATGCTTTCCTACCCTGGGGGCCCTCCGTGACCTTGTCATATGTATCTCTTCATCTGGCTGTTCACCGGTATCCTTTAATAAACTGGTAAAGGTTAAATAAGTGTTTCCCTGAGTTCTGTGGACCATGCTTGCAAATTAATTGAACTGAGGAGGGGATCACGGGAACCTTTAATTTGTAGCCACACATTTGGTGTCCAGAAGTGTCAGAAGTGAAATGTTCTGTGTAAAAGTAAAGGAAAAACATACAAGAGATGGAGAACTAGGTGTTTCCCTACTCTGGTTTTTTTCCTCCCCCAGCTCCTTACTACTTGGGAGAGAAAATCCAGGTTTTTCTATTCAGGTCCATAAAGCAAAGGAAGTCCAAGGAAGCAAATGAAGGGTAGTTGAGAGCAAATAAACTGGCGGTTCAAGTTTGGATTTCAACAAATGTATTTGCGTACCTCAGGGTAACTACTCTGTGGATGGGGCGCCACCTGCTGTCCTTGCACAGTAATTCTTCCTGGAACCCGCCTGCTCTGCGTGTGGAACTGGCTCCCTCACCATCTGCTTTCTTATTGTGGGACACCATAGCGGGAAGGCCAAGAAAGATAAGGCTTTCTGGCCTTTGAGATCTGAGTTTGAATATCAGCTCTGCCCCTGAGTGACCAGGGGCAAGTCACACTTCTCCTCTGAGCCTCCATTTAATCTTAACTCTAATATGAAAATGCCACCTCTCAGATCTTGAAGAGGGTCTTGGGAAAAAGCTTTGTAAACTGGAAATAACCAGAGGCAATGGAAAGAAGCATTGTGTGCCGTTGAAGAGGTCTGGATTCATTTTTAAAAATATATTTATTGCGCATCAGCTGTATGTCAGCTCCTACTCTGCGTCTGGAAATGTACTAATGAATACAACAGACAAAATTCGTGTTTTCATGTAATGGACGGTTATTCTACCATTTCAGTTTCCGAGTCATTCATTCATTCACCTACACATTGTTTTCTAATGATACTATGTGTTGGGCACGGTCCTAAGCAGTGGGCATCGAGGGATTCCAATATAACTTAGAGCAAAGGGCGCAAAAAGAACAGGGTTGGGCCAGCACGCGAACAGGTGTTGTGGGACGTGAAGCTTTTAAAATGCACGACATTCTTTTCTTAGGAAAAAGAATACAAAGTCATAAATGGAGAATGCTATTAGAAAGGAAAAAATTTTTTTTAGCACAACAGAAGAAATAACAAATAACAAAATTTAAAAGGCTGACATATATCACACACAGAGACACAGCACAGCAGGGGACTTCACGCTAGGGTTGTAGTTCCTCGCGTCCCTGCCCTATCTCCCTTGGTCCTCCCCCGTCGCGGAGTTGCCTGCCCGCCCCGCCCCTCGCCCTGCCGCGTCCCCTTTGCTCACTGACTCTCCTTTAGCCCCGCCTACCACCGCCTTAGCCCCGCCCCCGTCCGCCCCGCCCCTCTCCCTGCCGCGTTTTTTGCCCAATGGCCCCTTTAGCCCCGCCCACCTCCGGACGGCCCGCCCACCCTCTGAAGCCCCGCCCGTCCCGCCTTCGCCCCGCCCCGCGCCCAAGTCGAAGAGCAGCGGCGCTGGGAGCGCGTCGCCTCAGCGCCTCAGCCCCGCCGCGCTGACCCTCAGCCTCGGCCCCCGGCTCTTCGCCTCCCCTGCTCGGGCGCCCCTCTCCTGAGATCCCGCGCTCTTAAAGTAGGGCTCAGCCTGAGGGCCCGGGCGGGGGCACCTGGCGGCTGAGCGCAGCCCCGCACGCGCCCGGCCGGGCTCCCCAAGGGCGCGAGCCCCCCGCCTGAGGGCCGGACTGCACGGGCTGGGGGCGCGGCCCGGCCACCTCCGTGCGTGGGCGCTGGCGGCCGCCCTCCGGCCTCGGAGCCCGTCGGGGAGCGCCTGGCCCGGAGCGCGGAGGGGTCGCTGAGGGAGGAGCTGCCGGCGTCCGCGCGCTCGGCGTCCCCTCGCGGCCGGGTGCTGTCCCCGCGCGCCGCCCGCCCCGGCCCGTCCGCGCCACCCCGCGGGGCCGTCCCTCCGTCCCTCCGTCCCTCCGTCCCTCCGTCCCTCCGTCCCTCCGTCCCGCGCTGGGTGTGTGTGTGTGTGTGTGTTTGCGTTTGCGGGAGGGAAGGGAGCGCGCTCTGGGAACTCGGTGTCTCCGGACAGCCAGCCGCGGGGTGGCTGTTTTATTTTCTAAAGTGCATTAGTAAGCACCCACCTGGGAGCGACCTACAGCGAGGCAGTGGGATGCCCAGCTGCCAACACGCGGACTCGGAAGAAACAAAACAGGGGACCCAGGCGGGCGCGGGCCGTGCACCTTGGGGGTGAGGGGGGGTGAGGATGGAGGATGCGGCTCGGTGAACTGCCCGACCTTTCTTTTGGCCCCAAGGATCAGATTCTTGGTGTGGCATTGGGCACGGATCCGAGTTCAGCTCCGTTTTTGTTTTTGTTTTTTGTATTTTCCGAAGAAGCCGGGAGACAGTCAGACAGACTCCGCCCCGGGATCTCGCCCCCCCCCCCCGCATGCCCACCAGGGGGCGATGCTCTGCCCATCTGAGGCGCTGCTCCGTTTTTTGTTTGTTTGTTTGTTTTGGGGTGTTTTTTTTTTGTATTTTTCTGAAGCTGGAAATGGGGAGAGACAGTCAGACAGACTCCCGCATGCACCCGACCAGGATCCACCCGGCACGCCCACCAGGGGCGACGCTCTGCCCACCAGGGGGTGATGCTCTGCCCCTCCGGGTGTCGCTCTGTCGCGACCAGAGCCACTCTAGCGCCTGGGGCAGAGGCCACAGAGCCATCCCCAGCGCCTGGGCTATCCTTTGCTCCAATGGAGCCTTGGCTGCGGGAGGGGAAGAGAGAGACAGAGAGGAAGGAGAGGGGGGGGGGTGGAGAAGCAGATGGGCGCTTCACCTGTGTGCCCTGGCTGGGAATCGAACCCGGGACTTCCACACGCCAGGCCCACGCTCTACTGCTGAGCCAACAGTTAGCTAGGGCCTCAGCTCCATTTTTTTTAAATTCTGTCGCTGATTTCAGTTTTGTGTTCGTTTTGGCTCCATGTGCTTTTTTTTTTTTTTTTTTTAATTTCAATTAAATGTAATGGAGTGACCTTGATCAATAAGAGAACCTAGGTTTCAGGTAAACATTTCTATAGCATTTGAATTGTTGATTGTGTTGTGTGCCCATTACCCAATCAAGGTGCTCTTTTCTCAGAACTTTTAAGTAGGAAAGAAACAAAAAACCCCAAAACAATAAAGCTTTGATAGGGGCGATTTGAGATAGCAATAATTTGAAGTCAACCAAGATGCTATAACACCCCCTTGCTTAATAATGGAGCCTTATGGTATTACTTGAGAATAGTGCTGTTTGTAGAAGTAGGTATACACTCTTGATGTTTATTTCCTGTCTTGCCCCCCCCCCTTTTTTTTCTTAGAGATTCTGGTTTTCTTATCTTCCCCCAACCCCCCCCCCCCACACTTTATGGACCTTGGGTGTTCCATTATTTTAACTTCAAACATTTTCATGTTGAGTAAGCCAGAGCGTCTTGAAGAGAACCAAGAACATCTTGTCTACTCCTGGGTATAAATCAATATTCTGGCATTGATTCTTAAATTTTAAAAAAGAAGTGACTTGTGTTCTTTTTTTTTTAGTTTGGTTTTACCTTTTTCAATTCTATTATACTTTTCTCTCCTGTCACACACACCCCCCACTTCCTCCTCTATGTAATTGACCCTATTAGTAAGAGAACTCAAATCCATTCATTATAGGATAGAATAAGTAAAATGTAGACAGCTATCAGTGACCAGGATATATTAAAACCAGGTGTGAGCCCTGGCCGGTTGGCTCAGCGGTAGAGCGTCGGCCTGGCGTGCGGGGGACCCGGGTTCGATTCCCGGCCAGGGCACATAGGAGAAGCGCCCATTTGCTTCTCCACCCCTCCGCCGCGCTTTCCTCTCTGTCTCTCTCTTCCCCTCCCGCAGCCAAGGCTCCATTGGAGCAGAGATGGCCCGGGCGCTGGGGATGGCTCTGTGGCCTCTGCCTCAGGCGCTAGAGTGGCTCTGGTCGCAACATGGCGACGCCCAGGATGGGCAGAGCATTGCCCCCTGGTGGGCAGAGCGTCGCCCCTGGTGGGCGTACCGGGTGGATCCCGGTCGGGCGCATGCGGGAGTCTGTCTGACTGTCTCTCCCCGTTTCCAGCTTCAGAAAAATACAAAAAACAAACAAACAAACAAAAAACCCAGGTGTGAGTCAAAGTCTATGAGAGTTCCGTCATTAGTTTATTATTTTTTTATTTTAAATAAGGGTTTCTTCTTTACAAAAAAAAGGAATATTACTTGAATAACACATTGAACTAGAAGATGATCTGGGTGTTAGGGTATAGAATGAATTGAAACGTGGTTTTTGCTGGCTGTAAAACAGCACTAGAACGTTTCTATGATCCAATCTTGCATATGTTTTAATGTTCTTGCTAGTTCATTGACTACAACCCAGGAATACAGGCAACATGTTCTACACCAATGTGCTTATGAGTAAGCGGGGGCCACTGGCCAAAATCTGGCTTGCAGCTCACTGGGAGAAGAAAGTCACCAGGACTCATGTCGCTGAATGTAATCTGGAGTTAACCGTTAAAAAAATCCTTTCGCCTAAGGTATGTGGTGGGTTAAAACTATAGCATGTATTTGCCATGACTCATGGAGAGGAAAGGAATTACAATCCATTCCATCATGAAATAGATTTCCAAGGATGTTTGACTTCTCAAATGGTCCTCTCTTAGTTCCTGTAGCATTCATTGTGTGAACATCATGAACGGGTTTCTGTTAGTAATTAACTGTCCTGTGTTTATTATAACTAGATTGGACCCTGCAGGAAGACACTGGTCGTGTTTTATACATCTTCTGCAGTCCTTTCTAGTTCCCTATCAAATTACCATATACATTGTAGTACCACATAAGCATTTCTTAGAAAACGAATGGGTGAATAAATAGGGTGAGTATGAAAAAAAGGAGGATTGAGTATAAATGAAAAAATATATAAAAACATTGTAAATGGTAAAGTATTACGTTCATTATAAAAACTATATAACAAGGTATTAGAATTTATGTTTAAAATTTTTAAAAATATTTTATAGGTTAAGTATTTTTCCACTTGAGAGAAGGACAAAATTTTTTTAAATGAAAGGAGGGGAGACAGAGACAGACTCACGCATGTGCCCCCCGGGATTCACCCTTCAATCCCCCTATGGGCAATGCTCTGCCCATCTAGGGCCAGCAACCCCGCTATTATTAGCACCTGAGGCAGAGGCTCCATGGAGCCATCCTCAGTGCTGGGGGCCAACTTGCTGGAACCAATGGAGCCATGGCTGCGGGAAGAAAAGAGAGAGAAAGAGGAAGGGGGATGGAGAAGCAGATGGTCACTTCTCTTGTGTGCCCTGAGCAGGAATCGAACCCAGGACATCCACACACCCAGCTGATGCTCTACCAGTGAGCCAACTGGCCAGGGCCGGGATGGACAAATTATAATTGAAAACCAACCGTGTATAAGGCAGTGGACTAGACTTTATGTTCATTAGGTTTTTTTTTTAATCTTCACAACAATCCTATATCATGGACTTTTTTTTGCCTCAATGTATGAACTTTTTATTTTCCTAATTTTTTCAATATTTTTTTACTTTTTTCAAAAGTTCATATAGAATATGATTTTGAATTGGTCAAATTTTAAACTTGACTCCTGTTCCATCACTTTAAGGGCTGTCTTACTTTGGGCGTACTACTTAACATATCTGAGTCTCGGGTGTTTTCCTTCTGTAAGTAGAAGTTGTTGCCAACATGAAATAAATTAATGTATCAAAAGCCCTTAGGACAACACCTGGCACAAAATGAGTATACAGGAAATTGTAGCCATTATTAATAAACTGAAGGTCAGGCGGGTTAAATGACTCAGCCTTTGCCCCTGAGCCGAGGCTTGAACGTGGGTCCACCTGACTGCAGGTGCTCTTCCCATAGAGCCAACAGCGGCATGCTCCGCTTCACCACCGCAGTAAGGTATCTTCACCGAAGAAAGGAAAAGTTAACTATTTTACACAGTGAGATAGAAGTCAAGTGAATTCCTTTAAATAAGAATACAAAATGTTTGCTTTTTTCAAAGAGAAGACATTCTCATGATTTTTGTGATTTTTCACAGAACGGGGTTTATGCATCTAATTTTTAGTGTTCTAATACTTTAAAAATTATTGAAAGGTGACAATTGCACTTCGAACTTCAGGACACCTTCTTTTGGGAGTTGTTCGAATCTATAATAGGAAGGCAAAATATCTTTTGGCAGATTGCAGCGAAGCGTTGCTTAAAATGAAGATGACATTTCGTCCAGGTATATGTGCCATGTTGATTTGTCTCACCTTGTCCCTGTCCCCTTTTGCATTTTTATTTGGGGTGGGCCCTTTTAATTGGTGGCACTCTGTAATTCCACTGTGAGTATAGTGGAAGTATTAATATATAGAGGAAGCTTCCATGGGTATGGACAAATTATATTCTTTCCTTTGCTCTTTTCCTGTGTTTGCAAGGAATCGTCATGCTTTCAAAAACTTGTAGTGTTTTTGCATGTGTATGTGTTTATGTATGAATTATACTTAATGCTACCACACTTGTGCAGCAAACTTGGATGTTCAGTTTTAATGTGTTGCTTTGTTTGCCCTGTCTATTTCTGCCTTTTGAGATAAATTAGAAATAGTGTGATTGACAAAACCTCGGTATCCATTATTGTCATTGTTTTCAGAGTTCTCAAGACTCCTTAAGTAGCATGCTATTAGTAAAAATACTTTTAAAAACTCTAGACATCCCAAAGTACTGGAGATTGGCATATAATATAAATATAAAGCCTTTGAAATTTAATTTAACTTTAATTTTAAGACATTCATCATTTTCCATCTTGTATTATGGTTATCTAGGTATGTGCTTTGCCTCTCACACTAATCTGTAAGCTCCTTGAAGACAAATTTCTGCCATATTTATTTTCTGAATCTCTTATAGTAGTACCTTTCTTAGTGCTTTGCACATGCAAGCCCCTCAATTACTATTTGGGATTGACAGGGTTTTTTTCTTTATTTAAAATAGCTGTATAATCTCTAAGATTTATAATGATATCAAATACAGACCATTTGCTTGTTGTTTCATTTATCTATTCCACAAATGTTTATTGACCCCGTACTTTATGTGAAACACTATGATAGGTTCTGGAATACAGGGACAAACAAGAGAGAGAAAAAAGAAATCAGATCATGAAAATGTTTATTTTGAATTATTGCAATAATTATGGATTGTGATTATGCTGTGGTAGAATGTAGAAAGAGTATCACAACAGGAAAGAGGAGCCAGTGTGATTGCAGTTAGGCTAGTCAGGAAAAACCTTTCTGAGAAGGTAGACTTTAAGCTCAGCCTTGCAGAATGAGAACTACCCCGGTCATCTAAACAAGCCCCCGAGGGAATAGCAGTCCGGGCAGAGGGAGCCGCCAGAGCAAAGGTCTTGAGGGGAAAAAAGTGCTGAGCTTGTTTGGGGAACAAAAAGACCAGTGTGGTTGGAGTAAAGCGAGTGAGGGAAAGGGTGTCGCTAGATGAACGCGGATAGGTTTGTAGGGCGGCAGAGGCCCCGATGAGAAGTTGGGATTCCATTGAAATGTACCGGGGAAGTCACTGAATTGTTTTTAAGCACAGGCACGATCTGATCCGACTTTGCATTTAAAATATTTGGGCTGCTGGGTAGAGAACGGACGGAAGAGGGGCAGAGGTGGACACTGGGAAGGGAAGCCGGTGAGGAGACTCAGCAGCAGCCCAGTGAGAGCAAGTCTTGTGTAAATGGAAGGAGGTTTAGTTGGGAGTTTCTTATTTGACATAGTGTCCCTGCTTATTGGATGTGCCTGTTTATTCTTTTCAGGACTAGTTGACCTTCCAAAAGAGAGTTTTGAAGCAGCCTACAGTGCTATCACACTGCCGGAAGAATTCCATGATTTTGAAGCGCAGAACATGAAGTAACTATTTTATTTCTTCTCCTTTCGATTCGGCTCTCCTGGTATTTTACTGTTTCATCTCCCGATTTCGTGGATGCACACGGAATGCAGTTAGCAATCAGAGTAAACATGCAGTCGGAGGACTTGAAATTGAGTGTGGAATTTCAGAGAACACCAGAAAGTGCATCATTATATATGCTAAATGTTATTCGCAGTGTTGACAGCCTATTCGCCCATTCATTCAATGAACGTTCATCGGGTGCCTTACACGCCAGACATGTTTCTGGGTGCTGAGGAGATAGATAGCAGTGAATCAAAATACAGCTCCTGGCTGCGTGGGTCCTGCAATGTAGTTGGAGCAGACGGACAATAAACAAGCAAGCAAATATATGTTCTCATAGGAGATGATCATCGTTATGAAGAGAAATAGAAAATAAAATGAAATACTAGAACGGCCAGGCAAGGTGTCTCGAACCAGGTCAGAACAGAAACCTGAAGGGAGGCCAAGGAATGAGTCGTCCAGTCGTGTGAGGAAGAATGTTTCGGGTAGAGCAGGTGGAAAGGCGTGGTGGCAGTGGCATGGGAGTGTCCCAGGAACAGCGAAGAGCAAGTGAGATGGGGTGGAATAACAGGGTAGCCGGGAATGCAGATGTGGGCTGCGGATAGGCTGCCCTTCGCCTTTTATTTTACACGGGAGCACAGCGCGGGGTTTTGAATAGGAGAGTGCCAGGATTTGACTCTGTTTAAATGTGCTCCCTGGGGCTACTTACCCTAAAGGGAAAGGGGAGGAAGAAGAGAGCCCGGGAGACTATTGCAGTAGGAAGTCCAGGGGAGAAGTGACCATGGATGTCATTGGTTCCCAGACTTCATTTTGTCAGGGTGGTAGCAGTCAAGTTAGGAATGCATGTTGAAGTCAGAGCCCACAGAATTTGCTGATTGCTTATGGCTTTAAGAGAAAGAGAGAAGTAAGGGGTGACTGTATGATTTTTGACATGAGAATGGAGTTGACACAATGATGTTAGTATAATTGTGGAGCGGCAGGTTTAGCAGGGGCCGGGTGAAGGAAGTAAATTAGGTTTTGGACATATGTTGTTGTTTTTTATTAAGTGAGAGAAGGGAGGCAGGGAGGCAGAGACAGACTCCTGCATGCGCCCCTACCAGGATCCACCCTACAGGGGGTGCTGTGCCCATCTGGAGCTGCTACTCCATTGCTCGGCACCTGAGCTATTTCAGCACCTGAGGCAAGACAATGGAGCTATCCTAAGCACGGTGAGGGGGGAGGGCAAATTGCTTGGACCATTTGAGCCATGGCTGCAGGAGGGTAGGGAAGAGAGAGAGAGAGAAGGGGGAGGGAAGGGGTAGAGAAGCAGATGGTCACTTCTCCTGTGTACCCTGACTGGAATCGAACCCAGGACTTCCACACACCAGGCCAACACTCTAGTGCTGAGCCAACCAGCCAGGGCTGGACATAAGTTTTGAGGTGACTGTTGTTATACATCGAAGGGTAATAGGTAAGTAGTTGAGTATCTGGGTCTGAGATTCAGGAAAGAGGTCTGGATGGGACATATACATTTGAGAGTTGTGAATATATAGATGGACCTTCCACCGGGAGTCATAGGTGATCCCCAAGGGAGTAAGTGTAGATTTTTAAAGGGAGAGAGGGAGATTGAGTTCTGAGGACTGAGTGTTGGGTCGCTCCTAACAGTGAATAGTCTAGGAGATGAGGAAGAACCGATAAAGGAGATGCAATAGGAGCAGCCAATGAGGTAGAAAGAAAATCAAGAGGGAGTGTTGCAGAGGCCAAAAGTAGAAAGTATTCCATAAGGGAGGAAGTTAACATCTATTGCCGATGCTTTTGGTTAGGATAAAAATAGGACTGAGAGTGGACCATTGGAGTCGGCAACCCAGAGATCATATACACGTATAAGTAAGCAGTGTTTATAACTAATACTAGTGAGAGAATTTTACAGAATCTCTTTTATCTTTGTAATAAGATCTGGGTTCTTCTGTGTGTTTTGTTTTAGGATTTCTTTTGTTCTTGTATTGCAGTGTGCTACAAAACACGTTCTGTTCACATGTTTTCCTCCATGTCATATTTCCCCACAGTGCTACTGATGCTTTAGAACAGTTGGCTCAGAACCAAAGCAGACCAGAAGAAATCACACTCAGAGAAGAGTATCACAGTGATATGCTTTTTCAAGCTGAGAGCTTTGGTGAGACTATTTGGGAAATCCAAATTACAGTATAATCGGTTATATTTGCCTTTTCTGTGTTGAAACAATGCCAATAGATGTAGATGTTTCTGTGCCAGTAGAGATCTCTTTAGCACGAGTCTTTCGATGTATAAATGTAACCCCCCAACAATTTCGTCCTTACCTTTTTTCTGGTATATGTGGGAAGAACCTGTTCTTAGTATGTGGACAGACCTGGGTTTGAATCTGGACTTTCTCTCTTGACTTGCTGTGTGATACTGGGTAAATGACCTCACTTCTCTGAGCCTTACTGCCCTATCCCTTATTGCTATTCTCCCCTAAATTGGGATACTACGAGCAACATCAGGCAGGACGTAACCTACCTAAAGTAGAAGAATCATTCCACTGCCAATAGTAACTTGGGAATTTCTTAAACTGTACCACAACTAAAAACTTTATCCTGATGTTTTGGCTTTTTTATTTTATTTTTTACTGCATTAGAAAAAGCGTTAGACTAGAAATCCAGTATCCAATGATTAACTGAGACTTTAGTTGAATACTTTAGTTAAGCTTTCATTTTCCTTAACTGTGAAATGAGAGTGGGGGGGGGGCTATAGACGGTGATACCTGAATTTCCTTCTAACCGTCAAACTCTGTGTGTTTCTGACTAACTCGGTATTAATGATACATGTTTATTTAGGAGAGGAACCTGAAATTCTCAGAAGTCAGAGCTTCTTTGATAACAGCATACTGCTGAACTCCGGTGGCCCATTGGTTGAACATAGTTCTGGGAGCCTCAGTGGAGAGAAGTCCCTGCTCTGTGACAGTGGAGATGGCTTTGGTGATGAAGGGGCTGCGGGAGAGATGATTGGTATGCCGTCCGGTTCTGTAGAAATTGGGTCTTTAGTTCTATGAAATGAATACCATGTATTTAGTAGATTAGATCAAATTAAAATTCCATGTGTGTTTCTATGTCATATAAATCAATGCATTTTTTTACACACATTTTCAAAGTTTGTAGTATATTTAAACACTTAAGCTAGGTCCAAGTAAATAGCCATTTTGTTTAAGCACAATTTCTATACAGGTTGCTTCTTTTTAGTTTTAAAAATTCCTAAGTTTGGCCCTGGCCGGTTGGCTCAGTGGTAGAGCGTCGGCCTGGTGTGCGGAAGTCCCGGGTTCGATTCCTGGCCAGGGCACACAGGAGAGGCGCCCATCTGCTTCTCCACCCCTCCCCCTCTCCTTCCTCTCTTGTCTCTCTCTTCCCCTCCCGCAGCTGAGGCTCCGTTGGAGCAAAGGACGGCCCAGGCACTGGGGATGGCTCCGTGGCCTCTGCCCCAGGCACTAGAGTGGCTCTGGTCGTGGCAGAGCTATGCCCCAGATGGGCAGAGCATCGCCCCCTGGTGGGCGTGCCGGGTGGATCCCGGTCGGGCGCATGCGGGAGTCTGTCTGACTGCCTCCCCGTTTCCAGCTTCAGAAAAATACAAAAAAAAAAAAAAATTCCTAAGTTTTAGAAGGGAAAGAATGAGATTAGCGTACGCCTCACAAAGTGTACCAGGTCATATACCAAAAGACGTCGTTTCCTTTGACAGAAATTGTGGGAGAGCTATTCTAAGGATCTGTCCGGCATTTTATAGTTTATTTTTTCTGTTGTATTGTTATCAAGTAATCATAGAAATAGGGGGACAAAGACTAGGAAATCCAGAGGCATATATGATATTTTAAAGCTATTGACATTATACAGCAAATCTTTGTTTCATTCTCTTAAATTACATCACAAGGCTGGTTGTGGCAAACTTCTGGAGTCTTGAAGGTGCAAAAAGACAGTGGCTCTACCCTAGATCTCTACAGAAAGATTTTGAACACTTTTACTTCTTGACAGAAACCTACACATGGCTTTGTAACAAGGCTGCTATCTTGGCATTAGTTTAGTAAAGAGTCCCTGAAATTGAACCTCTGAAAATAGGTTTTTCATAAAGAAAATGAAGTACATAAAATTCTGTGTCCCCCTGCGTGAAACGTGATAGTCTTGTAGCCGGTCAAATCGAATTACGTAGGGTTCATTCATTTCTGCATCCTTTTACATTACAATTCCTTGCATGCAGTGATGTCGATCAAGGTTTGGTGTACAAATGATAGATAGATTCAAACTCTGTGTAACAGAAGTATTTATTGTGTTTTTCAAGACAATCTATTGCAAGATGATGAGGCTGTCCTGTTAGAAGACGGGCATTTGAATGGAGAAATTTCCCTGCTTCCTGAGCCTCCCGATACTATGATGGGTGTGTTGAAATTTTCCTTTGTATAGAAAGTGAACCGTTGCTAGTGCTCAAATTTAGCCTCAGGACTTCTGAGCTTAAGAAGCAGTTTATAGGAAGATAATAATAATAAAAAAATGTCCCTCAAAACTCAGTCTGACTCAAGACAATGTAGACTAGGAAACTGGGTTCTGAGAAAGGCACAGTGATGGTTATTTAGCCAAGACTGGGTTTACTTGGTACGAGAGCACATTAGACTACTCTGCCAGAATACTGTGCTCTTGAATCATTACCATATGTTACATGGTAAAAGCGTCATTAGTGTTTGACGTGAACTTGGTTATTCATTATGTTAGTGCCATGTTGATATTAATATGGTGTGACAGTCTATATACAATTGGAGAGAAATTAAAAGTGAGGAGGATATATTTTTTTTCTACTTGAAATTTATGAGAATCATTTACCTCAAATGATTTGGTCATTTTAGTCTGATACGTTTCAGAATGAAAAGTACAATTAGCCTCATTTTGATGTTCCACTTTCTTTCTAACGCAGCAGTAGAAATTTAAAATGTACAAAGAGATAGGCAGTTAAAATTTAGTTATTGGTTTTTTTATGGGTCAACTGATAATTAAATGATTTAACAGAATACATTTTGGGTGTTGTTGTTTTTTTGCAGACATATAATGAAATGTATTACGGTGGGTACTCCGTTTTCACTTTTTACTATGACTATAGCCACAGTCGCCTCAAAGTTCAGCCTTAGGTGTCATACATGCAAAAGAGGGTGACGATTCGTGACTCACCTGGACACCGTGGGTCCCAAAGCATGTAACAGCTGAGCCTCTTCAACTCGTATTGAATACGTGATTCTAAGAATGCAGATGTGGCTCCAGTTAGCAACATAACTACCTTCAACTGGTTCATCTTTCACTTTCATATCCTACAGCCCCCTAGCTATTTTTTTATATAAAATCCTTTCATGGCTATGTTGATTGGCAGAACCAGATAACCCAGAGTGTAGACATCTATTGGAAAATGGAAAACTGAACGGAACGGCATTTTCCAGTGAAGAGGAAGGATTTACCCTTGACCCCATTGACGCTTCAGGTCAGAGTCGTGCGTGTGTTTCGCTCTTACGTTCGATGCCTACTGTCTTACCGATGGTTGGATATTTGAATCATCTGTGAAATGTTCTAGGAGGCAGTCAGTCTAGTAGTAACACTTACAGTACCATAGAGGAAGAGTGTGAGGACGATCATCTGAGATGATCCTTTTGTTCTGTTGCATTCTAGTCAAGCCATGTTTCCCGGCTGGGAAACTGGAAAATTTTTCACTGAGTTCAGTTCCAGGAGTGATTGAGCCATTACTCGGTGTTGGGCACAAATGAAGACACGGTTCCTGCTTTTAAGAAATATACAGTCGTTGGCCCTGGCCAGTTGGCTCAGTGGTAGAGCGTCGGCCTGGCGTGCGGGGGACCCGGGTTCGATTCCCGGCCAGGGCACATAGGAGAAGCGCCCATTTGCTTCTCCACCCCCCCCTCCTTCCTCTCTGTCTCTCTCTTCCCCTCCCGCAGCCAAGGCTCCATTGGAGCAAAGATGGCCTGGGCGCTGGGGATGGCTCCTTGGCCTCTGCCCCAGGCGTTAGAGTGGCTCTGGTCGCGGCAGAGCAACGCACCGGAGGGGCAGAGCATCACCCCCTGGTGGGCAGAGCCTCGCCCCTGGTGGGCATGCCGGGTGGATCCCGGTCGGGCGCATGTGGGAGTCTGTCTGACTGTCTCTCCCCGTTTCCAGCTTCAGGGAAATACAAAAAAAAAAAAAAAGAAAGAAAGAAATATACAGTCGTATCACGCACGTGTGCACGCATGCGCACACACACACACCACACAAGGACACCGACAGTAGTATGTATGGCGATGGCCAGAGGGGAAGGGGAGAGGAGGGAGGCGGAAGAGGGCAGAGAGGTCCATGGCGACCCAAGGAGACTTGACTTTGGGCGAGAGACGCACGATGAAGTGTGCAGATGGTGTTTTGTTGAGTTGCACACTTGAAACTTGTATGGTGTTGTTAACCAATGTTACCCCGATAAACTCAATTAAAAAAAAAAAAAGAAACATCATCTGATCAGGAAATAAAGAACACGTAAATGAGTATAAAATAAGGCCGAATCAAAGGATCCGAAGAGAGGCACTCTCTCATCTTTTTTTTTTTTTTCCTGTGTGTTTTTCTGAAGCTGGAAACGGGGAGAGACAGTCAGACAGACTCCCGCATGCACCCGACCGGGATCCACTCGGCACGCCCACCAGGGGGTGACGCTCTGCCCACCAGGGGGCGATGCTCTGCCCCCACTCTCTCTTCTAATGGTTAACCTCAAGCGTGTTTTTAGGAATAATAAATAGGAATCGAATATATACCTAGACCTTTTAAGACTTGCATTAGGTTTAGGTAGTCTAATTGATATGGATTTCAGTTTATAAACTCAGGCATGCAAGGAAAAAAACATTCATTTTTTTTTTCTCTCTCTCTCTACCAAATTCAACCTCGAGCCTGTATCCCGCAGGGCTGGCAAGAATTTCAGCCTGCATATAGCTAGCTCCATGATCTGCCTTGAGCCATGCAGTATCAGAATTTGGGGGAAGTATGTGGCAAGTGGAAGGGAACGTGGAAGGGAACATCTGTCATCCTCACACCAGTTTGGAGTGCTCACCGCCCCAGCCTCCACATGGCCTCTGGGGTCACGACACAGCCAGCCCCTCTGGGATTCGTGCTCCCGGGATTTCACTGAGGCACAGCAGCAAGCCAGTTCCTGTTCCTCCGGGCTCCCGCTGACCTCAGATCTTCTCATTCCTGGAAATCTAACCCGCCCTCCCTCCCCTGTTGCATTTCTACTATGGAAAAACGTTGACCTCTGCTTTCTACCTAGTAAAATTACCTGTAGGAGGGAAACCCCATGGGCTACCCACTTGGACTTTGTGAATGAACTTCAGTGGGGCAGGGAAAACAATATGCCTGGCAAATACAAGTTAATGTTTCAAAGTTACTCTGTTATGTAGCTATTTTAGGAACCACTGCTTTGACCGACCTCCCTGTGGACACCCCCTGCTCCATATTGCCTCAGTTGTCCGCTGAGCCGGTGGGCAGAGCCCCACCTCAGAACCTTGCAGCCACACCGTCCAGAACGTGTGAGCCCCGGGCTGCCCGGAGACTCTGGCTGTGCAGAAGCTTTGCAAAGCATAATGATTTGCGGTAGAGAGAAGATTTCCTTCTCTGTGCAGCTCTGCAGGTTGCATTGTGGAGTAGACGCTTCTTCGCTAGGCAGTGCCTAGAATAGCATTTTCCAGAGGCGGACAGCCAGTCACACTTGTGCCTGTTTCTTATATTTAGACATTGCTTGGAAAAGGAAAATCAAAAAGAGGAAATTGCTCATAGATCCAGTCAAGGAGCTCAGCAGCAGGATTATGCACAGACAGCTAACCTCCTTCGCCGACACTCTCATGGTTTTGGAGCTCGCGCCCCCCACCCAAAGGCTGATGATGTGGAAGAGGAAGGGCGAGGTGGGCACGCTTCTGTCCACCGCTACCCAGGACCTGACTCACAGCGAACTGAGACTGGTAATCGTTCCCAGCCCTCGGCGTGGCTGTGGTATTTGGTGATAAATGAATATAAATAAATGAATGGATATGAACACTTGTATAGTCAAGAATTTAAACTTAGGAGAAAATATACCGTTCGTTTGAATGAAGTTGCTGTATGGATGTGCGTGGATCATACTTTTGACTCAGCGTGTGTGCCTGTATATTATTGAATTGCTTTGCTTGTACAGAAACCGGAAACCAACATGCGTATTTTTTACAGTTGTTTGTGCAATGCTTTCTGTCCTCTGGCTTTAAATTTGGAAGGAAGTTGGTAGAGAAGGAATCAATAAAGGAAGAAATGGGAGGCGCAAACATCGTAGGTAAGACGCCCTGGTTCTGCTGAGATTGCGGGGGATGTTGTAGAACCCAGAATTTCTTCTTTTACATTTCAAAATGAGGATGGGACCCATTTTAATATTCCCAACTATAAATGATAGCTCTCGAAGAGTATTTGAATTGAAACGGAAGTGTTATATCAGCGTTATATCTCTCTGCTTTGTGGGTTGATCACTGTCGGTAAAGCTACATAGAAAGATGACGTTTACGTACAATGTGTAATAGTTTTAATCTCACGCTTTCCCTCCTCCTCCTCCACCCCCAAAGGTAGAGCTCACAAACCTTCAACAAAGAAAATCTTAATATCTAGTAAGATAATGTTTCCTTTTAAAACAACTAACATGAAAAGTTACCTAGTGATAGCATTTTAAACAACACGGGTGGTTAACCCGAGACACATATTTCCACACACCCGGAGGGTCCACGGAGTGTCAATAATTGCCGATTGTTATTGTGACTGTTATAGAAAGGAGTAATAAAACCAGCGTATGTGGTGAGTGAGCCTCTGCTTCCTCTCACCCTTCCTGAAATTATTAAAATCTGCTGAACGAAATACCGAGGTGGGCTTGAACCATCCGTGTTGTCCGTGTGTGAATGTGCGGGCTGAGTGCCGAGGAGCCGGCTGGTGGAGGCTGGGAGGGAGGTGATCGAGAGGTGGATGTGGGGAAGTGGAAGATAAATACGTGAGACTCGGGAACCATGGCGAGTTTGTGTGGCCTTTGCTTAAATGGATTCCAATGCCGGAAGTTTTCTTCTGTGACAATCATACTCCAGTTTAAGTTGGAAAGATATTTTTGGTGAAATCTTTACTTTCTTAATAATCCAGAGACCTCCGTGATGAAAGATACACATTTCCGGCGTAAGTTAAGTCAACCCAAAACTTGGAGGAATGGGATCAATGGATCTAGTTGTAGCTCTCGTGGGGATACCAATAAAAATATTAACTCTGAGGTAAGTTAACCAAAGAGAATCAAAATAATATTATTTCTCTGACACAGATATCAGAGGAGATGTTGAGACTTCTTACACTTATAGTTTGTATTTCATGTCATAGCAGCCTATTATTTCTTTAGTAAGTAGTAGTACTACAGAAAACATGATTTGTATCCACAGAACAATATTTTCTAGAAGTTTAAATAGTAAAGCACAAGATAAGTAATTTCATACTGAAGTAGTATTTTGCATAGTACATTTAATAAGTGATTGTACTTGAATCTGGTTATATGCTGAGAATACTACTAGGCCCCACATTCAAGGTCATGGACTCTTTTAGGACTCTAGACAGTGCACCTATGTTTTGATTTTGATCATAAATTCACCCTTCCCACATCTAAGAATAATAATAATAATGTGTTGTTGTTATTATTATTATTATTATTATTGTTAAGTGAGAGGAGGGGAGGCAGAGAGACAGACTTCCGCATGCGCCCGGGCCAGGACCCACCCGACAAGCCCTCTAGGGGTGATGCTCTGCCCATCTGGGGCCACTGCTCCATTACTTGTCAACTGAGCTATTTCAGCACCTGAGGCGAGGCCATGGAGCCATCCTCAGCGCCTGAGGTCAACTAGTTGAACCAGTCAAGCCATGGCTGCAGGAAGGGAAGAGAGAGAAAGAGAGAAGGGGAGGGCTGGAGAAGCAGACGGGTGGTTCTCCTGTGTGCCCTGACCGGGAATCCAACGCAGAACTTTGACACGCCAGGCTGACGTTCTACCACGGAGCCAACAGGCCAGGGCCAGAATAATATGTTGCAGACCCACAGTTATATTAGCCTTGAATCTGAAAGACCATCTTAAGATCCATGACCGAAATAAAATTCAGAAAAAAATTTATTTACAGACATAACTTTCAGTTGGAAAACATAGTTGGGGGAAAAAAAAACATAGTTACTTGGAAACAATGTACTTTAAAATATTTTCTCAGTTGTTACTTTATTGATTACACACATGTAAATATTATAGCCACACCCAATAAAAATAAACCAGGGCTTTTCTAGTCTGTTCCATCCTTACTGTGCTTTGATAACCACTCAGGGAATTCAGAGTCCATCCACACTGAAACTGAATGCCCTTGCGAGGAAAGACAGTTTCATCAGGCATAGGAAGAGAACGTGTTTTTGCTAAATATCTGATAACATGCTGGGTGTAGAGATCCTGGGTTTCCAGTACTCTTTATTTGGGCTCGGGCATGGCTTGGCACTGCTACTGAACATTACGACTAAGCAAGTTTGTGTACTTGGTGGCTGTTGAACGTGTTAACAAAATTGATTTTCCCAAGTGCTTGAAGTGAAGGCAAGAGATTGATGCACTGGTCCTTTTGACCCTTTTACCCCTTTGTCCTGTGCTTACGCTTTGAGCTCCCGTTCCCTTCTCGTGCTGCTCCCCCAGAATGGTGACCAACTGTGAATGTAGTCGGCAAGGGGGGCACAGTCGGTCTGAAGGGGCAGGAACGCACTGGCTCTGATGAGTCATTTTTCCATCTTCGTTAAACCGGATCTCTGTGTCAAGTAACTGCGACACTGAGAGTACCTCACATGTAGACTGTTCACAAGAGTGAAAAGAGAAAAACGTACGTCTCCACCGACATGTATATGAAAGAATAAAATGCAGCTCCCTGTATTCACTACAATTTGTAAAAGCTGAGGTGAAAAATCGAGTACACCGTGGTAGGAAGCGCCTGACTTAATCCGGACCATAGGCGACCGCGGAGAAGGAAGCTTAGGGACGGGTTGAAGGTGAACGGGGGCGGGAGGGCTGACAGCTTCTATAGCAATGAAGAAGGGAGAGGACGGGGAAGGGAGGCCTGCTGGCTTTCTCTTTCTCCTTCTTCCTTTAGGTCTTTGCTCCCTTCCAGATGCAATTTTTCTTCCTTTTTGCCAGTGACGGGTCCAGCAGGGTGGCAAGAATGCTGTCATGGCCCTGGGTGGGGATATTAATGTCCCTTCCCTTGTTCTCACTGCCTCTGTTTGCACATCTTCTTCTGCCACCTGGTCCCCGGCATGAGACTAGCGGCAGGGGACCGGGGATGGGTAAGATGCCTCACAGCAGCGGAGATGTTTGTGAGGAGACCTGCAGTGTCATGAGAAATGGGAGTGATCAGGATAGGGAGCCAGGCCGGAAGGGGCCTGCAAGCTCTTCCTTTGTGGGAGGCATCTGGAAATCAGGAGGATTTAAGTCGGGGCTGCCTGCCTGGGATAGAGTATTTTAAATTAGCTTTATAAGTGGGCGTTGGGGTGATTAGAGCATTTAACAAAATGAGATTGTCCCTGCGATGACTGCTACTGCTGTGGTAACTTCCCTGGTTTTCTCTAATTTGCTTTAGCAGGATATTGTTTCTTTGGCTGCTGAGGAATCCTCTTTGGTGAATGTCAGCGTGGTACAAGAAATTGAAAATTGTCCAGTTGGATTGGTAAATGTATGTACAGTCTTGGAAATGTTCTTTAAAATTTAGTTCCTAGATGATTAGCTTTTAAGACAGTGTCTACCTAAAAACTGTTTTTTAGAGCCATCATGTGACTTTCTAAAATTATAATTTATATTAGTGATCTCAACAGAGATGTGTGTGAGTGGTTTGATAATACACATTCAGAATTGCTTTGACTTTTTTATTTTGAAACTTCAAATAATTTTAAAGGAAGCTGTGAGATATTTTATGCTTATCAAAAGCAGTCACAGATTTAAAATGTTGAGAATTGTTGTTTTAAGTTATTTTTATTACATCTGTAGAGAAGCAGAATTGTATTGGGGTGTAGCTGAGGGCATTTGAAATTCTGCTTTAGGAGACTTCTGGTCCAGATGCCAGCATAGTTACACACAGTACTCACATCCTCCACAACCTCATCAGGATTACAACTAACCTGCAGAATGACCGTCCTTCAGAACCGCCTAAAATCTGGCTGAATGGAAGTCCTACAACTAGGGAACTAAAGAAGAGAAGAAGAAGCCACGTGGAGACTGGTAGATGGGGCAGAGATGTGGAGCAGGCTGGTCCCCCACCCATGGGTGGCAGATAAAAATCAAGAGGGATATCTCCGCTACAGAGGTTGCCCTTGAGGAGTGAGGGGTCCCAGCGCCCCCACATCCAGGAAGCACAGAGAGTCCCAAACAAGATGAACCCAAAGAGACCCACACCAGGACACATCATAACTAAAATGCAGAAGGTTAAAGACAAAGAGAGAACCTCCAAAACGGCACTCTTGCCGCTGTTACCTACAGAACGGTCACCTGCAAAATGGCTCCCGTAAGACTTCCAGCTGACTTCTCAAGAGAAACTGCAGGCCGGAAGGGATGGGCAAGAAATATTCAAAGGGATGAAAAGCAAGGACCTACAACCAATATTACTCGGCCCAGCTGAGCTACCATTTAGAATCAAGGGATAGACAAAGAGTTTCTGGACAAGAAAGAGCTAAAGGAGTTAGTTCATCACCGCCAAACCAGTATTACATGAAATGTTAAAGGATCTTCTTTAATAAAAAGAAGAAGGGGCCCTGGCCGGTTGGCTCAGCAGTAGAGCGTCGGCCTGGCGTGCAGGGCCCCTGGGTTCGATTCCCGGCCAGGGCACATAGGAGAAGCGCCCATTTGCTTCTCCACCCCCCCCCCCTCCTTCCTCTCTGTCTCTGTCTTCCCCTCCCGCAGCCAAGGCTCCAGTGGAGCAAAGATGGCCCGGGCGCTGGGGATGGCTCCTTGGCCTCTGCCCCAGGCGCTAGAGTGGCTCTGGTCGCGACAGAGCGACGCCCCGGAGGGGCAGAGCATCGCCCCCTGGTGGGCAGAGCATCGCCCCTGGTGGGCGTGCCTGGTGGATCCCAGTCGGGCGCATGCGGGAGTCTGTCTGACTATCTCTCCCTGTTTCCAGCTTCAGAAAAATACAAAAAGAAAAAAAAAAAGTTAAAAAAGAAGGAAAAAAAAAAATACGGGCAATAAATTGGCAATAAATATCTACCTATCAACAATTGACTCTAAAAAACAAATGAACAGGCAGAAGAGAAACAGACTCATAGATAAGGAGAATGTGTGGACGGTTCCCAGATGGGAGAGGTGTGTGTGGGGGAGGGGTGCAAAGGGTGAAGGGTTAAGAAACACACATTGGTTATTATAGAAAAGTCATGGGATGTAAAGTGCAGTATAAGGAATATAGTCAATAATCTAATAACTAAGTATTGTGTCAGATGGGTACGAGATTTATTAGACAAATCACTTAGTAAGTTATATAATGTCTAACCACTGGGGTGCACACTTGAAACTAATATAATAATGTATGTCAATTGTAACTGAAACAAAATTTTTAAATGATTTAAAAATTTTTGTTTTTTAATTTTTTTAGTGAGAGGAGGGAAGGCAGAGAGACAGACTCCCACATGCACCCCGACCATAATCCACCTGGTAAGCCCACTAGGGGGCGATGCTCTGCCCAGTTGGGGCTGTTACTCTGTTGCCCAGCAACCGAGCTCTTCTTAGCGCCTGAGGCGGAGGCCATGGAGCCATCCTCAGTGCCCAGGGCCAACTTGCTCCAATCGAGACATGGCTGCAGGATCAGGGGAGAGAGAGAGAGAGAGAAAGAGAGAGAGAAAAGCGAGAGGGGAACAGTGGAGAAGCAGATGATCACTTCTCCTATGTGCCCTGACTGGGAATCAAACCCTGGACATCCACACGCCAGGCCAATGCTCTACCACTGAGCCAACCGGCCAGGGCCTAAAAAAAGAAATTTTTTCTTTATTCACCTTATTTACTGAAAAATGTTTGGTCATTTTTTTCCAAAATATAATATGGCTCAGAGGCATACACACACACACACACACACACACACACACGTGTGTCATGGGATGTAAAGTCCCATGAAATTGAATATATGTGTGTGTGCATGTATGTATGTATGTATATGTATGTATGTATGTGACTTCTAGAGATCAGAAAAAGAAAATAGTCTTCCTAAAGGGCCACAAGTCAATAACAAAACAAACAGTAAGGTCTGACCCGCCTAACCCCTTATATATAATATTATTACCCTCGTTTCTCTAGTTTCTATCTGAAAGTGCTGAAGACATTTTTAAGATTGTCATGGGTTTTAGCAGAAGTTTCTTAGTAAATAATGTCAAAACATTGAATGCCTGATACTAAGTTTATGTTTAAATACATTATTGTTATGAGTGAATTATAAGAAGAATGAGCCCTGGCCAGTTGGCTCAGTGGTAGAGCATCGGCCTGGCGTGCGGGGGACCCGGGTTCGATTCCCAGCCAGGGCACATAGGAGAAGCACCCATTTGCTTCTCCACCCCCACCCCCTCCTTCCTCTCTGTCTCTCTCTTCCCCTCCCGCAGCCAAGGCTCCATTGGAGCAAAGATGGCCCGGGCGCTGGGGATGGCTCCTTGGCCTCTGCTCCAGGCGCTAGAGTGGCTCTGGTTGCGGCAGAGCATCGCCCCCTGGTGGGCAGAGCGTCGCTCTTGGTGGGCGTGCCGGGTGGATCCCGGTCAGGCGCATGCCGGAGTCTGTCTGACTGTCTCTCCCCGTTTCCAGCTTCAGAAAAATACAAACCCCCCCCCCAAAAAATAAATAAATAAGACAGAATGAACGCCTGAACCTTCTACCCGCAACATTTACACAGCTGAGCCAGCAGTGGGCTGATTCGCTTTCGCCGTTCTCTTTGCCTCCATCCACACAACTTATTTTCATACAGGGCCAAGCAGACCACAACACAGCACAAATTCAGCTTCTTCATAATCCACCGGGCTCTCCACACAATGGGTTCAGCCGCAGGGCGTCCAGATGGATCAAGTGCACAGGCTCCAGCAGAGCACACAGGCTTTTCTCCAGAGCCTGTTCCCGGTCGGTGTCGCCGTGCAGTGTAGGGGAGGCTGCCGTCTCACGGACCTTTAACAAAGAGTTGGACCATGGTGGCTCTTTACATTTGAAAAAATATCATTTTGTGAATTTAACAGTAAAAATCAACATTAGTCATTGGACGAGCTCATTTATCCCAGAACGGATCACAAAGGTATAAACATCAGTTTGTATCTGGAGGGAATGGGGAAACTCTTCAGAATAAAGTGACCGTATTTTCAGATTGTCTCTTTGGAACGCAGGAAAGGATACAGCATAGGCAGGACCAGGAAGCAAGCCAGTCTAGCTGGTAGCAGCGGGGATTCAGCAGTCCCCGTGCCGCAAATGATTTAAAACGTCATACAGAACATTCTGGACCTTTCTGAAATCATCTTGGAGTCCATGGAATTGAAAGCACTTTTAGGAAGTGCCTGGACCCCAGAGGTATACGTGAAGGCTGGCAGGGAAGCTGTGACAAGGGTGAAGGCTGGCAGGGAAGCTGTGACAAGGGTGACATGGACGCTGTGGGGCTGCCCGGTCAGAGCTGGCCGAGGAAAAGCTGTAAAGTAGGTCACTTTGTGCCACTTTCCTCCCCAGCCCTCTGTCGGCCTGCTCTTTACTAAGGCTCGTCAGCGCCTCTCCTGTGCCCAGCTCTGGGCTCAGCTCAGAAGCTGTCTGCTGCTAAGAGCTTCGGGTCAATTCCTGTGAAGGGATCTCAGCTTAAGGGTTTTTCAATACTGAGGTGTTTCTGAAGGTTTAAAGACTTAAAAGAATGAATCTATTCAGATAACGTGACAGACAGCTGGTGGATCGTTCTGGAACAAGGCTTCTCACCCCATTGGACACAAACTGCTAAACATCAGTGATGGGTAGAGCTTCTGTAGTATCAGCAAGGTCAGATAAAGTCCTTTGCAAGGCAGTTTTGTTTTCTTTTATATAGCTTTGTTTACTCCTGTTAACTGAGTTCAGATTGACCAGGGCTGGATAAGTCAAAAGTGGTGTTCTTTGCTTACTACTTTTCAGAGTAAGGGCCTGATACCCTGAAAGGCACTACCAGTAAAGACTGCAGAATCCCCTTTTGTCTGGAGCGCTTATCAGAGGATAGCCTGGGACAGGTGAAATGATACTATATATATAGAGAGAACCTTAATGATTACACACACACACACACACACACACACACGAAGTACTAGAACTGATCAATAAATTCAGTAAAGTACCAGGATACAAAATAAACATCCAGAAATCAGATGTATTTTTAAACATTTTTAATTGATTGATTTGAGAGAGAGACAAAGAGAGAAACATTGATTTGTTGTTACACTTGCGCATTCCTTGGTTGATTCTTGCATGTGCCCTGACCAGAAATTGAACCCACAACCTTGGTGTACTGGGACGATGCTCTAACCAGCTGAGCTACCAGCCAGGGCAATCAGTTGCATTTATGTACACCAATAATAAACTATCAGAAAGAGAAACTAAGAAAACAATCCCACTTATAATTGCATCAAAAAATAAAATAACTAGGAATATATTTAACCAAAGATGTAAAAGACCTGTATTCAGAAAATTATAAGACACTGAAGAAAGAAGTTGAAGAAAATACAAATAAGTGGAAGCATATACTTCGTTCATGGATAGAAGAATTAAATTTGCATTATTAAGATGTTCCTACTACTCAAAGCAATCTATAGATTGAATACAATTCCTATCAAGATATCAATGGCATATTTCACAGAACTAGAATAAATATTTCAAAAGTTTATATGGAACCACCAAAGAACTTGAATAGCCGCAGCAGTTTTGAGGAAGAAGAACAAAGTTGGAGAAAGCATGCTATCTGATATCAAACCACACTACGAGGCCATAGTAATCAAAACAGCATGTAGTAATCATAAAAACAGATACATAGATCAATGGAACAGAAAAGAGAGCCCAGAAATAAATCCACACTTTTATGGTCAATTAATATTTGACAGGGAGCAAGAATACACAACGGGGTAAAGACAGTCTATTCAATAAGTGGTGTTGGAAAAATTAGATACTTTCAAAGAAAAATGAAACTAGACCACCCTTTTATACCATACACAAGAATAAACTCAAAATTGATTAAAGACTTAAATGTTAGGCTCGAAACCATAAAAATCCCAAAAGATAACATAGGCAATAAAATCTCAGACATTTCTCATAGCAATATTTTTTCTGACATATCTCCTCAGGCAAGGGAAACCAAAGGAAAAAAAAATGGGACATCAAGCTAAAAATTTTGCACAGCAAAGGAAATGATCAAAATGAAAAGATACCCACTGAATGGGAGAACATTTTCACCAATGATATATCTGATAAGGAGTGAATAGCCAAAATTTATAAAGAACATAAAACTCAACACCAAAAAAATAAAATGCAATTTAAAAATGGGCAAAGAAACTAAATATATAGACACTTCTCCAAAGAGGGCATAGAGATGGCCAATAGACATCTGAAAAGATGCTCAGTGTCACTAATCACCAGGGAAATGCAAATGAAAACCACAATGAGATATCAGAGTGGCTGTCATCAGTAAATCACAAGCAAGTGTTGGCGAGGATGTCGAGAAAAGAGAACTCGCAGGCCTTGTTGGTAGGAATGCAGACTGGTGCAGCCGCTGTGGACAGCGGTATGGAGTTACCTCAAAACATTCAGCATGGAACTGCCTTGTGATCCAGTGACTCCCCTTCTGGGAGTATATCTGAAGACACCCCTCTGTGCTTTGCAGCATTATTTACACAATCTGAAGCGGCCCAGGTGCCCATCAGTAGATGAGGAGATAGAAAGAAAGAAAAAAAAAGTGTTGGTACATTTACACAGTGGACTACTACTACTCAGCCATAAAAAAAGAAGGAAATCTTACCTTTTGCAACAGCATGGATAGATCTGGAGAGCACTGTGCTCAGTGAAACAAGCCAGGCAGAGAAAGACAAGTACTGTATGATTTCACTTGTATGTGGAATCGAATGGACAAAATAAAGCAACAAAATAGAAACAGACACATTGATACAGAGGACAGACGGACAGCTGTCAGAGGAGAAAGGGGTTAGAGGGCTAGGGGGAAAAGATGAAGGGATTAAGCAGAGGAAAATAGAACACAGACACGACAGTGTGGAGATTGCAGGAGGGAAAAGGGGTGGGGCGGGGGAGGGGAGAGGGGGGATAGATGGTGTTGGAGGGGAACCGGAGGGAGGCGGACACACAATACAACATGAAGATGACATAGTGTAGAATTGTGCACCTGAAACTTCTATAATTTTATTAACCGGTGTCACCCAGTAAATTCAATAAAAAAATTTTTTTTTAAATGATAGCCTAGGGAGTATTGATAAAATCCTGCAAAAATTGATCTATATTTGTATGCTCGTCTTTTTCTCTCTGTCGTCAGAGTCTAGGCCCCTTGTTTGGCTCCTTGTTATAATTGTGTTTCTTATAGCAGCTAACGCGACGCTCGACAAATAGTAAACATTCAGTAAAATCTGCTTAAGTGAAATGTTTTATCAGTCGCTCAAACAGGCGTCACTGGGAGATGAACAAAGTTTTGAAGAAGAGAAGTGGAATCGAAGAATACACCAGATGTTAAATGATTTGCGGGTAAGATGGTAGGGTTTGTTAACCCTATTTTTATTTTTAAAAATAAGTAAAATGTTGCCTGACCAGGTGGTGGCGCAGTGGATAGAGCGTGGGACTGGAATGTGGAAGACCCAGGTTCGAGACCCAGAGGTCGCTGGCTTGAGCGCGGGCTCATCTGGTTTGAGCAAAAGCTCATCAGCTTGGACCCAAGATCGCTGGCTTGAGCAAGGGGTTACTCGGTCTGCTGAAGGCCCGCGGTCAAGGCACATATGAGAAAGCAATCAATGAACAACTAAGGTGTCGCAATGAAAAACTGATGATTGATGCTTCTCATCTCTCTCCGTTCCTGTCTGTCTGACCCTATCTCTCTCTCTCTCTCTGTCTCTCTCTCTGTCCCTAAAAAAAAAAAAAGTAAAATGTTGCCGTCAATGTTCTAGGTACCTGTATTGATAAAAATGAAACCGTTTTTTATTATGTCTTTGTTGAGGCCAAATTATGGGAAAGTGGGATGATTTTGAGCAGTATATGCAAAACTAAATATGGGAGTTTGTTTTTAGTGCCCACATTCAAAAGAGTTCTAATAAGAAGTTCTAATCAGCCTGACCAGGCAGTAGCACAGTGGGTAGAGCATCTACCTGGGACTCTGAGGACCCAGGGTCGAAACCCTGAAGTCGCCAGCTTGAGCGTGGGATCCTAAACATGACCCCGTGGTCACTAGCTTGAAGCCCAAGGTCACTGTATTAAACAAGGGGTCAGTCACTGGTTCAGCTGGAGCCCCCCAGTCAAGGCACATAATGAGAAAGCAATCAATGAACAACTAAGGTGCCACAACTATGAATTGATGCTGCTCATCTCTCTCCCTTCCTGTCTGTCTGTCTCTCTCATTAAAAAAAAAAAAAATGTTCTAATCAATTTCTTACTGATCCCCATGCCCTTAGACATCTATTTATGTCCCTTTTTTTTTTTTAGCAGACTATTAACGAGTATTCAGTGTGGAATCTAGTTCATAGCAGTTTATGAGGGAAACGTAATTTTTAGATTTAACTTATTTTTACCAAAATATTACACATCTGTAGTTTTAGAAGTTTAATTGTACCGTGCCATAAGGCTGAAAAGGAAGCACAGAGGTCCTGTGTCCCACCCCTTTTTACCCCCAGAGGCTCATAAAAAAACTAGGTGAAGCGGTTTCTATAAGTATTTGCATCCACATTGCTCATGGCTTGTTTTGCTGGTCTTTCTTGATAGCTTAACTTTAAATTTAATTAATATATTTATTTCAACAGAAAAGAAAAATTTAGCTTAATTACATCCCTGCCCTCTCCTCAGTATATTTTAACACGGTATTCAGTGCTTACGATGTTATCGTTATAATAGTTACGAGGTGGGTTTGACTGTGTCAGGGAGAGCCAAAATGTCAGTGGCTTGAAAAGGGAGAAGTTTCTTTTCCGCGCAGGGGAAGGTACGATCTGCTAGGGCAGCCGTGCCCACGGAGCTGTCCGAGACCCACTTCCCCTGTGTCTCATTTTCTTATCCTCAGGATCCAAAATGGCTAACCCCGCCCTGTCTGCATTCCCGTTGGCAGCCAGCGTTCCCTGTGAGGGCACAACCCCGTTACTGTGTGTAGCACTGCTTTCTCATCTCATTGACCAGCACTTAGTCACCTGGCCACATCTAGCTGGGAAGTGGCGTCCCTACCTAACAGCCTTGGGCTCAGGTAGTGGTTCCGTTACTGTGGAGGACGAGGAGGGTGGACTTCAAGGGCCAGCCAGCAGCTGTGCTGTCACAGAGACCATGTAAAAATTAGTTGCCATTGAAACTTCAGAGTGTCATTATGCTCATTTTCTTGTCAACATTACGGGGCTTTGGGGGTGGGGTTAATCATTACATAATATTTTTCATTAGCCTAGTGTCTATATACCCATCCTTGATTCTTGTTTCCAAACTCTCAGGCAACATAATAAAATCCATTTCAGCATGGTGAAATATATCAATGAATTCATGGGTATTGTATTTCTCTTGAAGAGATCCCTGCTGGAGCTCATCATCCCGTTGCCCTAACCTGGATTAGCTGCTCCACCTGGTCTCCTCCACCGTTTCTGTCTGATGACATCCCTTTCCTGTCCTGTGGAACTCCTTTGTGGCTTTCCTGTATTAGTTCCTCTCTTTCCTGGTACAGTCCTTGGGTCTTTCTTCCGGTTAACATCCGCTCGTCCTTCCTGAGATACGGAATGCATAGGAGACCCTACATACAAGTCTGAACATTTTTTTTTTTTTTTTTTCTGAAGCTAGAAACGGGGAGAGACAGTCAGACAGACTCCCGCATGCGCCCGACCGGGATCCACCCGGCACGCCCACCAGGGGCGACGCTCTGCCCACCAGGGGGCGATGCTGTGCCCCTCCGGGGCGTCGCTCTGCCGCGACCAGAGCCACTCTAGCGCCTGGGGCAGAGGCCAAGGAGCCATCCCCAGCGCCCGGGCCATCTTTGCTCCAATGGAGCCTCGGCTGCAGGAGGGGAAGAGAGAGACAGAGAGGAAGGAGAGGAGGAAGGGTGGAGAAGCAGATGGGCGCCTCTCCTGTGTGCCCTGGCCGGGAATCGAACCCAGGACTTCTGCACGCCAGGCCGACACTCTACCACTGAGCCAACCAGCCAGGACCCTGAACATTTTTTTTTTAGTTTACCTTTAACTTGTTTGGTTGTCTCTGAGCATCGTTTGAAACTATTATCTCAGATGTTGAAAGGCTTTGTAATATTTCTAGGCTTCTTGGCTGTTATTGAAAAGTCAGATGCTGCTTGGTTGCTGATCCTTTGTAAGTGACCTTTATTTTCTCTCTAGAAGCTGTTAGATCTTTACCTCTGTTGGTGGGAAATGTCATGATGATGTGCTTCTGTGTGGGTCCTTTTTCATTCATCATGCTGAGCGTATTGCGGGTTCTTTATTCTGAAAGGTCATGTCCTTCAGTTCTAGGAAATTTTTTGTATTTCTTGCATTTCCTCCTAGTTGTTAATCTGGTCTCTCTTTCTGGACTGCCAGGAGGGACCAGACGGGTCAGGTGTGGAATCTCCTAATTGAACCTTTAATTTTTTTAAAAAAATCTTGTATCTCCTTTATTAATTTCCTTGGCTGTGTTTTCTTTTCCTGTCTAGAAGATTTCTTCAATTTTATCTTCTAGCCCAGTGATCCCCAACCTTTTTTGGGCCACGGACCGGTTTAATGTCAGAAAATATTTTCACGGACCGGCCTTTAGGGTGGGACAGATAAATGTATCACGTGACTGAGACAAGCATCAAGAGTGAGTCTTAGACGGATGTAACAGAGGGAATCTGGTCATTTTTTTTAAAAAAAAACATTGTTCAGACTTAAATATAAATAAAACGGAAATAATGTAAGTTATTTATTCTATCTCTGTGGACCAGTACCAAATGGCCCACGAACCAGTACCGGTCCACAACCCAGGGGTTGGGGACCACTGTTCTAGCCTATTGAATTTTATTTCTGCTTTTACCTTTTTTGTTTGTTTGTTATAAAGGAGTCTTTTCTTATTTTTTGTTATTCTTGTGTTTTGTAGCATCCTACTCTTTACATTTATTTCGTTTCAACAGCTTTATTGATGCATAATTAATATACAGTAATCCATGCCTAGTTAAAGTATACAGTTAGATAAGTTCTGACATACATCTATACCCGTGACGCCATCGCCACAGTCAAGAGAGTACATAAAGGTACAACCCCCGGAAGTTCTCTGTGCCTCTTGCTGGTCCCTGTCCCCTCTCTCCCATCCCTAAGCAAACCGCTGCTCCGCTTTCTCTCAACATCACCCTGGTCATTGTTTACGGATGTAGTTGTGATGTCTTTTCTTCACTTTTAGAGGTTGTAGTTTTCTTCTGCTCCTTGTATTATCTCTGTTTCCTTAGCGAGTCTCTTAAATTTATTCTTGGATTTGCTCTTGGATGTTAGAAACTTCGGTCAGATGTCTGGTCGACCTTTGGTTATATGTTTGTCTGTTAAGATTTTATTTATTGATTTTAGGAGAGAGAAAGGGAAAGAGAAAGGCGGTGGGGAGAAGCAGGAAGCTTCAACTCATAGGTAGTTGCTTCTCATATGTACCTTGGCCAGGCAAGCCTGGGTTTTTGAACCAGCAACCTTGACATTCCAGGTTGACGCTTTATCCACTGTGCCGCCCCAGGTCAGGCTGATTATCTGAGTGAGACATTGAATATCTGATTGGAAGTCGTATAAGCATGGGTGGGGCTTGTAGACTTGTGTCCTTCATCGTCAGTTACTTGTGTGGAGCCCCCTCCACACACACACACACACACACACACACACACACACACACACACACACAGACATAAACACACACACATCATTATCAGTAGGTGTTTTTCCCTCAAAACGGAGTTTTCCCAGCTTACTCTTCACATCTACTGCCTATCCAGGCGTCCCCAAACTACGGCCCGCGGGCCGCATGCGGCCCCCTGAGGCCATTTATCCAGCCCCCTGCCGCACTTCCGGAAGGGGCACCTCTTTCATTGGTGGTCAGTGAGAGGAGCATTGTATGTGGCGGCCCTCCAACGGCCTGAGGGACAGTGAACTGGCCCCCTGTGTAAAAAGTTTGGGGACGCCTGGCAGTGGTCGGCAAACTCATGAGACAACAGAGCCAAATATCAATAATACAACGACTGAAACTTCTTTTGAGAGCCAATTTTTTTAAACTGAAACTATACAGGTAGGTACATTCCTTATCGAGGTAGCGCCCGCACGTGGTATTTTGTGGAAGAGCCACACTCAAGGGGCCACAGAGCCGCATGTGGCTCGCGAGCTGCGGTGTGCCGACCAGGGGAGAAGATATAAGCATGATGCCCGTGGTTTGGGAACCAGACGTCGGTCAGGGGGAAGCTGGCTGTCCTACTGTGCCGAGTGTAGAGTTTCGCTTAACCCCCTGGTTGGTGGTACGACGCTTCTCCCCCGTACGGCGTGCCTGGTGTCCCAAGGCTGGAGCCCCCTGGTTGGTGGTACGACGCTTCTCCCCCGTACGGCGTGCCTGGTGTCCCAAGGCTGGAGTCCCGTGGTTGGTGTCTCCAGGGGAGCAGCTCCCTGCCTCCTCCAGGTCCGAGGGGTTTCTGGAGGAGACAGAGTAACCACGCCTGTTCAGTCTTACCCATTGGTCACCTCCGGGTGTTTTTCTTCCTAAAGGATTGAGATTGAAAAGACTGTCCCTGCTCTCTCCCAGGGGAAATAGCCGGCTGGGGTCTGGGAGCAGCGGTGTCCTGGTTCCGGAGGTGGTGGAGGGGACCTGAGGGTCTAACTGCCCCCACTAGACTTTCGGGAAAGCCTCCTGCTTCCTGCTCCCCCCTCCCGGTATCTCCCGCTTATCACATGCTGTTGCCCCGGGTCCTGAGCTCTCCCCACGCTCTGTGCCAGGCCGTGAGCTGCTCGCAGGGGCTGGCTCTGTGCTGGCTGTCCTCCCGTCGGCACCTAGCTTTCAGCTCCCTCCGGGCTCTGAGTCACTCACTCCGTCCCTCTCTTTGCCTCCATCTCCTTCCTTCCTTCGCCACCGTTTGTTTCTTTTCCTTCATTTCAGGGGGCATTTCTGGAGGGAACGGAATAAGTACGTGTGTTCAGCCTTGCGCACCTGTCCACCCAGGGTGTTTTTCAGAAGGATTCTTGAAGTTGAAATGGCTGTCCCTGCTCCCCCCACCCCCGAGGGGAATAGCCACCCAACCTACATCACACCTCCCTCCTCAAAAGGGGGGACAGAGGAAGGCTGTCCTGCCGGTTCTGAAAGGCTGCTGAGACTGGGCCACTCCTTTGGTTGAAACAAAGTATAATTAAAGTATTGAACTTAATTTGTTAAATGTTATGAACTGGCAAAACAGAGAGACAGAAGACTTGGATATGGTATTTCTAAGCCGTGTGGTGCTCACAGGAATGCTGGCCAGCATTCACCACAGTGTTTCTAACTGAGATTCCACACTTCTAGGAATCCGATTCCAAGTATGAGTCTTCATAAAAGGAGCTATCTTCGTCCGTAATTACACACTTTATCATGCCTCAGGGTTTTTTTTTCTGGTAGGTTCACAGGCACTCTAGGGTGAATCCAACATCTTTTTAACCTGTGCAGAGAAGCTGGGAGTCGTTTATATAACCCCATGTCCCGGCCCCTGAGATGCACAAAAGTAATTGTGCGTGTACCGCTCGAGTGTAACAGTCACATCCATCCCCCAGGACTTTCCGGAGAGGAAGGCGGATGGCTCATCATCGTCCCTGTATTCGAAGCCTCCCAGAGTCCTCTGGGCTGTTTTCTCCCTGCAAGGCTAAACTCATTGCACTTTCCACAGGAGCCATTTTATGGGAACATCAATTCTTTTTTTTAAAAGACCTGACTTTGTATACACATTAGAAACCTGTGTAACACTTTAGAGCTCTTTCATACGCATCTTCTCAATGAGCCAAGCTTCTGCTCAGTGGACCCGCATGGATTTTAAGCTGACTAATGAGTCGTTTGCATTTTTCCATTTAAGGGGCTTCACAGCAACTTATCATCAAAAATGTCCCTATCGTGTTGTTCATTAGGCGTCCACGGCCTGCTCTACCTTTAATGACCTTGTTTCCCTTTCCTTTCCTCTTTTCTAATTATTTCCCCAGGAATCCAACAAGACAGGAACGAAGCACTTTAGTCTGATGACCCTTTGCAGGAATAGTGACCGGAAGCAAGCTGCTGCTAGATTTTACAGCTTTCTCGTGCTTAAAAAACAGCGGGCCATTGAGCTGAGCCAGAGCGCCCCCTATGCCGATATCATAGCAACAGTGGGACCCATGTTCCATAAGATATGAAGAGCGTCCAGGACGTGCAGACGGACGTCATCATTGGAGTTTCTGTGTCGAGGACTGGGTTTACTGCAGCAGCTGAAGGTCTGACCCGTTGCTTATAGACAGGCTGGCCTCCCATTTCTTCTCTGTGAGTGTGGAGCCATCACAGCCAGAACTGGAACCCTTTAGAGGTTTACAGAAATGCTGACTTATTGCTAAGTACACTGCTCACAAAAATGAGGGGACCAGGGGGACGTGCAGATACTCCAGTCCTTTCAGCTGTTTGTCTAGTGCATGTTCGCCGTGGAAATAAAAGTTGGGTTTGCATCTCATTTGCATAACTGAACAACTTTCTCTGACTTGTCGTTTGCTTTTCTGATGTTCTTGTTTAATAATAAAAAAAAAATCAAATGCTTCTTTATTTTATCGCTTCATATTCATTTTGAAATTTCCCCTCATTTTTGTGAGCAGTAGAATATTGTCAAGGTGGCCGACGGGAAGGTGTCAGCACTTGCCATTTCCTTGACTTGATTGTTGCATCTGGAATACATTTTTATTAAAATGCTCTATGCCTTCAAGAAACATTCAAGAAGGTTGTTTCCCAAAAGGTCGTTTTCACATCGGATTATTTATTTAAGATTTATGGGATCAATTAATGCTTCACACTTGCTTATATCCCCACGGGCAGTAATTTATTTGGTTCAAATGCATGTCATCCTTGATTTGACCTACTGCCATGGTTTTAATCTGATATCTTAATTGAAGAGTTATAAGATTCGTCTTTGTTTTAAATGATCTCTGAGTGGCTTTTAGTCTATTTATAGGTTACTTAACCTTTTTATTCACTATTTAATGATTAGTATAACCACCACTCATGTGCTGCTCTTTATGTTAAAAAAAAAGAAAATTAGCCGGCATATATTTGGCATGTTGTCTACAGCTTAAATTCAAGTAAACATCACTAAAATGAATGTTCTTTTAGTTAGTGTTTACTGAGCATTTTTTACATAAAAACCGTTGTTTTTCTTTCTTCCTGTGTGACGATTGTTAGGGAGGTTTCGCATACGGCTCTGTGAGCCCCATAGCATACCGTAACCGTAAAGTGACCCTGAGGTGCTCTCTGAGACACCGTTCTGCTGCGGGGTAAATCCCGAAAATGGCCTCTTTGAATACATCAGCTATAAGATTTAAATGTCAAATTGCCTTTTTTTTAAAAATTCCTCTTATTTTTTTTTAATTAATGTACAGAAAACTCGACTTTTTCATTCTGGTGCACAATTCTATCAATTGTAATGCATGTGTATATTCCCGTAACCGCCGCCACAGGCAGGATACCAACAGTACCCTCGCCCAAAACACCCTCCTGTGCTAGCCTTTCATGGTCTCTCCCTGCCCCCATTCCGACTCCTGGCGACCACTCTTCCACGGGACTCTGGTTTTATTTTCTGTTTTTCCATTTTCGTGGAAATGGAGAGTGACCTTTTGGAGACGGGCTTGCTTCACTCAGTGCAGTGTTTTTGAGTTTAGGCCAAGCTGTTACCTGTATTGGTGCTTCTGTCCTATCTATTGATGAGTATTCTGTTGTCTAGTCTGGGTGTACCACAGTTTATTTCAGGGGTCCCCAAACTACGGCCCGCGGGCCACATGCGGCCTCCTGAGGCCATTTATCCGGCCCCCGCCGCACTTCCAGAAGGGGCACCTCTTTCATTGGTGGTCAGTGAGAGGAGCATAGGATGCATCACAAAGCACGGCGTTGCTCACGTACAGTACTACTTCCAGTGCTGCGGAATGCACGCGTCACGACTCCGGAAGTGCGTCATATCATTTGTTACGGCTAGCAGTGACAAATATGGAACTGGATATTGACCATCTCATTAGCCAAAAGCAGGCCCATAGTGCCCATTGAAATACTGGTCAGTTTGTTGATTTGAATTTACTTGTTTTTTATTTTAAATATTGTATTTGTTCCCATTTTGTTTTTTTACTTTAAAATAAGATATGTGCAGTGCGCATAGGGATTTGTTCATAGTTTTTTTTATAGTCTGGCCCTCCAACAGTCTGAGGGACAGTGAATTGGCCCCCTGTGTAAAAAGTTTGGGGACCCCTGGTTTATTTATCTACTTATCCACTGAAGGACATGGTAATTGTTTCCAGTTTTTGACAATTATAAACAGTGTTGCTACATACACTTGTGTGTCAGCTTCTGTGGGAATGTAAGTTTTTATTTCTCTAGGGTAAAAATCTAGGCGTGAGGTTGCTGGGTCATATGGTAGGTGCATGCTCAACTTTGTAAGAAATGACCAAATTATTTTTCAGGGTGGACATACCTTTTTGCACTCATACTAGCAACAGATAAGTTCCGGTTGACTTTTTTTTTTTTTTTTTTTGGTTTACTCTTTAGTTTGAGATAATTGTAGGCTCACATGCAGTTGTAAATAATAATAATAATAATATAATAATAATAATAATAATGCAGAGAAATCCTGTGTACCCTTCACCCAGTTTCCTCCCAAGATAGCATCTTGCAGAATTATAATCTGATATCACAGGAAGTTGACACTGATACAGCCCACTCACCTTGCTCATCTTTCACCAGGTTTACATGTCCTCATTTGCTGGTGTGTGTTTAGTTCTGTGCAATTTTATTACATACATAGCTTCATGTGACAACCTTCACAACCAAGAAGCAGAGCAGTTCCACCACAAGGTCACGTTTGCTACCCGTTCCTAAGCACAGCCACCTCTCCCCCTGCCCTCCTCCCCCGTCCCGTCAACCACTCATCTGTTCCCCATCTCTGTCCTCTGCCATTCACGCAGTTGGCCTTTGTAGGTCAACTTTGTATCCTGAGACCTTGCTAAACTCACAGATTTATTCTAGGAGGTATTTGTTTGTTTGCTTGTTGTAGATTTCTTGGGATTTCTGCCCAGTCATGTTGTCTGCAAATCGGAGAGTTTCCTTTCTTTCTTTGCAATCTGTTCCCAGTGCAGGAAGGAAAGAATTTACTCTTTCACCATGAAGTTTAGTGTTAGCTATAGCTGGTTTGTGTGTGTGTGTGTGTGTGTGTGTACTATGTGTGTAATTTTCATCAGATTGGAGATATTCCTTTCTATTCCTGGTTTGCTGATAGGTTTGTGAATTTTTTTTCATCATAAATGTATGTTGTGGCCCTGACTGGTTGGCTCAGTGGTAGAGCATTGGCCCGGCCTGTGGATGTCCAGGGTTTGATTCCTAGACAGGGCACATAGAAGCGCCCATCTGCTTCTCCACCCTTCTCCCTCTTGCTTCTCTCTTTCTCTCTCTCCCTCCTGCAGCCATGGCTCGATTGGAGCAAGTTGGCCCCGGTCACTGAGGATGGCTCCATGGCCTCTGCCTCAGGCACTAAGAAGAGGTTGGTTGCTGAGCTACAGAGCAATGCCCCAGATGGGCAGAGCATCGTCCCCTGGTAGGCATGCCGGGTGGATGTACATGCAAGAGTCTGTCTCTCTGTCTCCCCTCCTCTCACTGAATTACAAAAAAAAAAAAAAAAAGTATGTTGGGGGTAAGGGGAGATGAAGGAGGGTATAGGGGACATACATGGTGATGAACAAAGACTTGACTTGGAGTGGTGAACACACTGTACAGTGTACAGTTGATGTGTCACAGAATTGTGCACCTGAAACCTGTATAATTTTGTTAACCAGTGTCAACCCATTAACTTCAATAAAAGGGACAAAAGAATGTATGTTGAATTTGAACTGCTTTTTCTGAATGGGTTGATTGGATTATGACGTTTTTCTTCCTTAGACTGTTAATATGGTGAATTACATCCATTGATTTCTGAATTTTAAACCAGCTTTGCATTTTCAGAATAAACTTTACTTTGTCATGGTGTATTATTCCTTTTATGTATCTCCGGCTTCAATTTGCTAATATATTTTAACAGCTTTATTGAGATATCATTCACATAGCATGAGACTCACCCTTTTTTAAAGCATTCAGTTCATGATTTTAGTGTATTCACAGTGTTAGGCAACCATAATAACCATTATTTAATTTTAGAACGTTTTCATTGCCCAGAAAGGAAACCCCATATCACTAGCAATCTTTCCCTCCCTCCCTACCTCCCGACAATACCTGGCAACTACCAGTCCACTTTTCTATCTCTGGCCTTTGGAGTCGGGCTTTTCCCACTTAGCATAATGTTTGTAAGGTTTATCCATGTTGTAGGCTGGTTCTCTATTTCATTCCTTTCAATGGTCAAATTAATATCCATTATCTGGATATGCGTTTTGTTGATCCACGCATCAGCTGGTAGGCATAGGGGTGGTTTCCCACTTTTTGGCAATTATGAATAATGCCGTTAATGCACATTAGTGTGTAAGTTTTTGTGTCTACATGTGATCATCTTTCTGATATCACATAGGAAGATATACATAGGTGTGCAATTGCCGAGTGATGTGATACCATATCTCTCTCATGGAGATATCATGTAACTATGTTTAAGTCTTTTCAGAAATTGCCAAGCTGTTTCCCAAAGTAGCTGCGTCATATTACATTTCCTCCGGCCTGTAACACAAGAGTTGCGATTTCTCTGTACCCTCACCAACACTTCTGTTAGTGTCTCTTTTTTTCTTATTATAGTCCTAGTGAGTGTGAACTGATACCTCCTGCATTTCCCTAATCACTAGTGATGTTAAATGTCTTTTCATATGGATTTGCTAATGTTTCGCTTAGAGGATTTTTGCACTTGTGTTCATGAGGAATACTGGTCTGTGTCTGTCTTTTCTTGTTCCGTCTTTTTCTGGTTTTGACATCAGGGTCATACTGGCCCCATAAAGTAACTTGGAAAGTGTTTTCCTCCAATTTTATTTTTCTGAGGGAGACTGTGTAGAACTGATGTCATTTCTTCTCTAAATGTTTGGCAGACTTCGCCTGTGCAACCATCTGGGTCTGGAGATTTATATCTTGGAAGATTTTAAACTATGAATTCATTTTTTAAATAGTTGTAGAGCTATTTAGTTACCAATTTCACTTGCTGGGAGTTTTGGTGGTTTGTGGTTTGCAATGAATTATTGTATTTCATCTAAATTGGTGACTGTGTATGTTTGGAGTGCTGTCTCACTCCCTTTCCTCGTCTGTGGGGTCCACAGGAACAACCCGTCTTTCATTTTAGACACTATTAGTTTATATCTTCTCTTTATTTTCTTCCCAGTAGTTCCAGAAGGTTAACTCATCTTACCGGTCTTTTTGAAGAAACCAGCTTTCCGTTTCATTGATTTTTCTCTCTTGTTTCTCTCTTTCTCTCTTTTTTTTTTTTCATTTCATTTATTTATGCTCTGATATTTATTTATTTCCTTTGCTTCCAGGGGTGGGGAGATTTCCCTGTTCTTTTTCTGTAATCCATTTCAGGTCTGTGTCATCAAAGAACATTTTAAATGACTTTGATTCATTTAAATTTCCCTACGGTGTGTTTTATGACCTAGTGTAGGGCCTGACTCGGTGGGCAGGGCGTTCTCTACAGGACAGTGGGAGCTACTTGCTTGACAAGCGCTGCTCAGCTCTTCTGCGTCTCTGCTCACTTCCTGCCGGCGAGTTCCGTTTACCACCGAGAAAGGGGCGTCCGTGCCTGCAGCTGTAACTGGGACCTGTCCGTCTCTTCTTTCTGGGCTGACCATCTTGTGCTTCGTGTGTTGGAAGCTCTTTTATTAGGTGCATTCACATTTATAATCATTACGTCTTCCTGCTGAAGTGACCCTTTTGTTGCTGTAAAATGGTTCTCTTTATACCTAATAATTTTCTTTGAAGTCTTCTATACTTTTTTTTTAAGCTGAAGTATAATTAGCCTATAATATCCTGTTAGTTTCAGGTGTACATCATAGTGATTTGAGATATATATATATACACACACACACACATATATAACAAAATGATCATCACAGTAAGTATCTGTTACCAAAATTACTACTTTTTTTTTTTTTAGCGAGAGAGAGACAAACAGAAAGGGAGAGAGATGAGAAGCATTAATTCTTTGTTGCGGCACCTTAGTTGTTCATTGATTGATTTCTCACATGTGCCTTGACTGGGGGGCTCCAGCAGACCCAGTGACCCCTTGCTCGAGCCGGCAACCTCGGGGTTTTGAATCTGGTTCCTCAGCGTCCCAGGCTGATGCTTTATCCACGGTGTCACCGCCTGGTCGGGCCAAAATTACTATACTATTATTGACTGTATTCCCCGTGCTGCGTGTTCCACCCTCAGGGTTTAGCTGGAGTTTGTACCTCTTCATCCCCTTCACCTGTTTCACTCGCTCTCCCACCGCTCCCCCTTCTGGTAAGCACCAGTTTGTTTCTCGTATCCACGAGTCTGTTTCTGTTTTGGTTTATCTGTTTTGTTTTTAGATTGCACATATAAATGAAATGACATAGTATTTGTCTTTCTCTGGCTATAAAGTCCTTTGCTTATATGAAACCATCCAGATTTCCTTTGGTTAGTATTTGCATGGTATATCTTTATCCACCTTTTACCTTTAAGCTGGGTTTCGTGTGGACCGGACCCGATTAAGTCATCATCCATTCCGACAATCTCTGTTTTGATGTGTTTACACCATTTACATTTCACGCAGCTGGGCTTGGATTTAGATCTACCGCGTTATTTTTGTTTACTGTTTGTTCCATTGCTGATTATTGCATGTCCCCCTTTCCTGCCTTACTTGGGAATATTTGAACATGTTTTAGAGTTCCTTTTTAATTTGTCTGTAGATTTTTACTATATCACTTGTTATATTTTTTTAAATGGGTGCCCTAAGAGTCACCAAACACGCTTAACCTTTCACATTCTACTCAGCATCCGTATGTCATCACTTCGAGCGGAGCGTTGAAACCTCGCACCGTAGAAGTTCCTTTACATTCTCTCCTTCCTAATGCAGTCGCCTGTTTTATATCGCTCTCTCTATATTGAAACTCCATCAGATCATGTTGCCATTTTTGCTTTCAAACCTATTTTGAAGAATTCAAGAGGGGAAGCCGAGGCTGTTCAAGGTACCCAGATATTTACCGTTCTGATCGTCCTTTCTTTCTCTCCTTCCCGATGTTCCAAGTTCGCTTTTAATATATACAGTTTCCCTTCTCACTGAAGGAGTTTCCTTAGCGGTTCTTCCAGAACAGCTCTTCTGGCGCTGGGTCTCCTTGTTCTCCTTTATCTGAGAATGTCTTTCTATCCCCTTTCCTTCTGAAGGGTATTTTTGCTGGGGATGCAATTCTGGTTGACCACTCTTTTCTTTCATCGATTTAAAATTTTTTTAACCCCCATGTTACCGCTGCCCGCCATGATTTCAGTTGAGAAATTAATTCAATAATTCAAACCATCATTCCTGACTGTATCATTTTTCTCTGATTGCTTTCAGTGGTTTTTCGTTTGCTTTTAGTTTTCGGTGGTAACTGACAGTTATCCTTTTCCTGTCGCATCATCATTCTTACTGGGTTTATCGACTTTGGGATTCACCGGAAAGCTGGAGCTCGGAGCTCTCCTCCTGTTCTCTGTTTTGCTGCCTTCTTCCCACGACTGAACCTGCGTCTGGAGCCAACATGGAGGGGCGGTGGGTTGGGGAGGGGGCAGAAAGAGACAGAAAAACAGCAGGGGCTCATCCTCTCTCGGGACTCCTGTTTCTCTGATCGGAAAAGTTTCTCCTTCCTCAGAGTTTTAGGCGTCTGTGAGTCCCTGCTGTCACAGCCACCACGGCAGCATTGCCTGGAGGCTGGGTCATGAGACCACAGAGGAAAGACTAGAAGAGAAAAGGAAAAGTATTTGCCCCACTCGTTCAGTGTGAGCATTAGGGGGTTGGGACCCCCTCGGCAGGTCCTCGGGTCGGAACTAGGAGACCCTGTGAGAGCTCTCTCTGCGTCGGTCCCCCGATTCCAGATCCTGGCTCTGTGGAAGCCAGGCCAGGGGACAGCGAGGAAACAAAATAGGTCGCTTCTCTAATCCAGTGGTGAGCCAAATTCCGGCCTCCTTCCCGAGTTTGCCGGCTGGTATCTCCTCTGCCAGAGCCTCGAGCGGTTGCTCCACGCAGGTTGCTCAGGTTTGACTACGGCTTGCAGTGAGGGGAGCGTGCTTAGCCAGGAACGGAGCTTGCTTTCAAAGGAAACAAATGTCAGCATTTCCCAACCAGCACAAGACAGAGCTACCGATTTCTTTAGAGTGATTTTGTTTTATACTTAAAATCCTCTTTATCTTTTCTTTTTTCTTTCTTTTTTTTTTCACTTGACATTATAACCGAACACTGGTTCTCTTTTTAATCCCATGCTTAATGGTATTGAGAAGAGAATTCTGTACTCAATAACACCATTCCAGGCTGGAGTATTGTGAGTGGGAGGTGCTCTCTAGCTTGAGGGAAGTTTCTTTGTGGAGGTTTCTGGGAAATGTAGTCTTCTGAGTACCCAGCAGAAATCATGGAGGACAGACCAAAAAGTGTATCTTTAATGAGAACATCAGAAATGATCTCCTGATAAACAGTAATGACATGGCTCCCTTTGGTTTTGCTGTAAGTGTGAAGAAGAAAACCACATGCATTTTGAGTGGGCCTTAGGGCAGATGAAACAATTCATCAACTTGCTAATCCAGCATTGGGGTTTATTACAGCAGGCCTTATTTCACATGGCTTTCTCAGCCTACATGTTCTATTCCCGTGACAGGCGTTCTACATGTTTCCCACAAAAAAATAACGTAAGCAGGGTCATCTGACAGAAGAATTCAATTTAATCGAATAGAGGGAACATATAGCCAATGTCAAAAAAAAATCTATAGGCCTTTGTTGCAAAATTATAAACATCATTACAGAGTGATTTACCACCTATTGAAGCTACAGAAAAAGATTTACCAGTTATTTGAACATTTCGTTTATTGAATTATTATTTTTTTTCATGTACTGGTACATTAGAAATGTTAAGCAGGCTAGTAGTGCAGAGTCATGATATAAAGCAGGGGTCCCCAAACTTTTTACACAGGGGGCCAGTTCACTGTCCCTCAGACCGTTGGAGGGCCGGACTATAAAAAAAAACTATGAACAAATCCCTATGCACACTGCACATATCTTATTTTAAAGTAAAAAAACAAAACGGGAACAAATACAATATTTAAAATAAAGAACAAGTAAATTTAAATCAAGAAACTGACCAGTATTTCAATGGGAACTATGGGCCTGCTTTTGGCTAATGAGATGGTCAATGTGCTCCTCTCACTGACCACCAATGAAAGAGGTGCCCCTTCCGGAAGTGCGGCGGGGGCCGGATAAATGGCCTCAGGGGGCCGCATGTGGCCCGCGGGCCGTAGTTTGGGGACCCCTGATATAAAGTCTGTGCAGTCACTTGACGAATTCTTCTCCTGGAAAAGTCTGCTGAGGATGGAGAGCAGAGGATACTAAGTCCAGCCTTGCCACGAGGCAAAACTGACGGGCGTAAGAGTCTTGAGACCAGGATGGCATCTGACCTAGTGTCATCCTCGTCCTCCTCCTCCTCCTCTTCCTCTCCCTCCTCCTCCTCCTCCTCCTCCTCCTCAGCAACCGAGCTATTTCAGTGCCTGAGGCGAGGCTGTGGAGCCATCCTCAGTGTCGGGGGCCAGTGTGCTGGAACCATTCAAGCCATGGCTGCTGGGGCCGGGGCGGGGGGGTTGTGGGGCACAGAGAAAGAGAGTGGAGGGGGAGGGGTGGAGAAGTAGATGGGCAGTGCTTTTCCTGTGTGCCCTGACCCGGAATCAAACCCAGGACTTCCACACACCGGACCGACGTTCTACCGCTGAGCCAGCCAGCCAGGGCCAGACCTAGTGTTCTTAGAGAAGACTAGGGCCTGGCGCAATGTGTGACTGCTCTCATTTGCTTGGTCAATAGTTACCTGTCCTTAATACATGTTAGACCCTATTCTAGGCGCTGAGGATATAGTAGGGGACAAAACAGAGTTCCTTCCTTCACAGAGTGCCCATTCTAGTTGGGAGTGATGATGACAGACTAACAAGGAGTAAACACGCCACCCATCAGCAGGTGGCGAAATACCGGCAGAAGTAGGGCAGAGGGAGTGGGGAAGAAGGGAGTTGTTCTTTTATGTGGGGTGGTCAAGATAGGGCTCCCTGAAACCTCGAGGCCTGAGCAGGGTCCTGGAGGAAGGGAGGGAGGGAGGGTTCTGAGCGGAGGAAGGACTGGTCAGATCGCTAGGGCTGGTTCAGAAGGAGGTGGCCCCTTCGCACGGCTCCCACTTCCCACACAGGAGCCACACGAGAAGCGAGGCCCAGAGAGGGAGTTAACTTATCTCTTGTGGAGGTATGTCTTGTTGCATAGTTACACGTGGAAGGGCCAGGCAGAAAATCCAGTCTTCTGGCCTTTCCCTCCCAGGTGTGTCTCCCCCTCCCCGCCCTTGTTTCCCCCCTAGTGATGGAGGACCGGAGGAAGAGGTGTTCCATGATCACTTGCTTTAGGTTGCTTATCTTTCCATCTTTCCAAATGATTCACCATCTTAACTTCAAAAGAAACACATTTTCCTTTCCAGATACGTAAGATTCTCCGCTCATTTTCCTTAGCTTTCTCAAGTGCATTTTGCATGAAATAACCCCTCCCTGGTCTTGGGTTGGGGGGGAGAGAAAATGTTCCTAAGGGCATTTGGATCAAATTACTATTTCATCTAAGCCGACTCTGTGTCCAGAAGCGAGAATGGTATCATCATCCCCTGTTAGTTAGGGACCAGAAAGCTGAGGCCCAGAGAGGTTAAGGGACTCACCCAGGGTCACACAGCCTTTTAGGGGGCGGGGGGGGGGGGGGACGGACCAGCGCGCTTTCCGCGATGGCCCACCGCCCAGCTCTCAGCCCAGGCTGGTGTGTGGGTGAGAGAGAGGACGCCACCCCGCGTGCTTACGTGTCCGCTCCCACGCCCAGATGGAGCCAGGCGCCAACTATCTCTTTAAGAAGGAAAGTGAAGGCCGGCCGCTTACGCAGCCACCTCGCCCTCCCCGCCCCTCCCCGCCCTCCCGGCAGCCCCAGCCCCGGCAAGCGCCCAGTTAGCTGCCTCCAGCAGGGGCTCCGGAGAGCAGCTCGGCGGCCCTGGCCGGGCAGCCGAAGCCATGGAAGCCTCCGCAGGTGATGACAGGGATCCCTGGAACCTCCAGGCCCCCCGCCCAGCGAGCGCGCCGCAGCCCCGAGTGCCAAGTGCGGGGTTGGGGGGAGGGGAGGCGCGGAGCGCACGGAGGAGCGGACGGGGCGCCGGGCAGGCAGCCTGCCCTCCAAGCTCTCTGGCTGCGGCGGCCCAGCTGTCAGCGTCGGGGGGCTCCGCTGCCCAGGTGTCCCCGCCCGCGTTCACCCGCACCTGTCTGTTTTTTTTCCTACCCAACGCCGCAGGTTGCTGATCCGGGCCGGGCAGCTGCAGCAGCGACTGCAGAGGCGCTGCGCCAAGCCGGGCCGGAGGGGTGCGAACCGGCGGGGCTGCGGAGGGCGAGCGGACGCAGGTGAGGAGGCCGCGGCCAGCCGGGAGGGGCCCCTACGCTGCCCCCGGTGGGCGGCAGGCGGCAGGCGGCAGGTGGGGGTCGCTCTCTGCGGTAGAACCCTCCGAGCGCACCAGCCGAGGAGGGGTTAACCGTGACTCATTTGTATCCTCCCTGCGTTCCCCTGCATCTTCTAATTGCATCCACCACCACCTTGAAATTCACAACTAGAGGAGGCAAATTGCCACCGGGAAGATGCCCGAGGTGGGCGATGAGGAGGCTTGGAGGGACCACCCCATTTCCGTTTGTCTCCCTCTTCCAGCGTTTGGCAAACGTTAAGCCTCTTTCCTCTTGGAAGAGGAGCGACGGTACCCGGAGGGGGGTGGTGGTGGTGGTGGCCGCCGAGGGTGGAACCCCATCCCCAACCCAAGGTCAAGTGCCACGGACTGCCTCCTTCCCACGTCTCCCCCTGAAAAGCACCGGGCCCCGCAGGATTCCCTCTGGAGAAAAAACGCCCGTGACCTCTAACGTGGGAGGTCTCAGCCTCAGTCTCCCCGGAGGACCTTCCGCGGGACGTGTCGCGTTCTCCATCCACTCCTGGGCCGGGAGCCGGCTGTTAGAACACCTGCCAGCCTGGGAAGCCCTGTGTTCCCTTCCTCAGCCCTACAGAGGGGAGAGGCCTGGTTCCACGCTGCCTGCTGCTTCTGCCTTCTCCACCCGTCTGGGGATGTGGGACAGGCTGGCCCTGCTGCCCAGAGAAAGGTGGCTTCTGCAGGCAGGGCTGGTGGCAGGGAAGGTGACAGGGGTTGGAACCCGAGTCCCTTAGCTTGCTAGTAGGCCATTAGTAGCCATTTTAAAATTCTTTAGGCGTGGGTGTCTGTCTGCTCATCTGTGAAGTGCAGGAGTTGGATGAGATGGTCTGGACGATTTTAACGTGTCCCTCGAACAGCTGCCGCGTGTCAAGGGGACCCCTCTGGTAAAGCGACCCGGGGTTTACACCGGAATCTAGGAAATAATTGGGTTTTTTTCTCAGTGTGAACTCTTTCCACTCTGGACCTCAGTTGAAATGTTGACCTTGCGGGTCTCCTGGGAACCGAAAGCGTCCCACGGTCCTGGACTGCCCGCCCCTGTGCCGTCACCGGGGTGACCTGTCAAGTTGCTTCCCTTCCCCGACCTTCAGTTTCCGCGTCTGTAAATCTGGGAGAAGGGTCCATGCCTCAGAGGGTCGATGCTAGGTTTAAAGGAAACACTTACCACTGGACCTGTGCCGGCACACAGTAGGTCCTCAGAGACGCAGGACTTGGGGGGCAGACGGGGAAAGAGGAGGAGCCGCTTTCAGTCCCCTTCCTCCTCGCCACCCGCCCTCCCCCACCCTCCCCTCCGCCGGTCTCTCCTGCTTCTCCGTGGCTGGCGTCCCTGCCAGGGGATAATGAATGCTGGAATGTGTCAGGCTGCTGGGCTGAGGGCCTCAGAGGCAACCGGGAGATGCCGACGGTTCTGCCTCAAGGGCTCTGTGACATCCCTTCAGCAGATGATGGCCCCGAGGAGGATATACAGCCCAGCCCTGGCTTTGGCACATCCTGGGATCTGAGGGCAGAGTCGCTAAGGGGAACAAGCAGAGAACTCCTGTGTGCCCGCCAGGGGGCAGTGGCCAAGGCTTCCTGACTTCAAATGGAGCCCACTGCGGGCCCTCACCCTCCCTGGAGCCTGTCTCTCGAGCACCTCCCTGAGATGAGGGGGTCCGTGTTTCCTCTCCTTCATCCTCCCTCCTGCTGTGGCTCTCAGCCTCGCCTTCGCCCTGTCTTGCTCTGGCTTATATGCCACAGATACATCCTGCCCCTGGGCAGCAGGGTAAAGAAAGCTCCCCACAGGGCGGGGGCGGGGCATTTTGCTGCGGTGTCATTTGGGCCAAAAAAGAAGTGGTGTCTCCACCTGCCCTGAGTCCTCCCGGGAGAGGCCCTGTCTTTCCCCCACCTGGGTCTTCAACCTCTGGTCCGTGGCCAGGCCCCAAGTAGGTCTTCCGTGACTTTGAGGAAATGATGTCCCTAAGCCCACGGGTCGAGAGGGATTGCGGGAATGTGTTGATGGGGTAGGACGATAATGCCCATTGTTGGTTGTCACTTCTGTTCCTGACACCGTCGTTGTTATCACCGTTGCCGGTGGCCAACAGCGGTTTCACCTTCTCCTCAGGTCGGGCTTGAAGGTGCCGCATGTGCCGGGGGAGCGGTGGCATCAGCAAGCCGATGGGCCGAGATGAACGGGAAGGGAAGGGAAGGGAAAGAGGGGTGCCAGCCACTTGCTGCGTCTGCGTGGGGAGGGCGGGGCAGAGGAGAAGAGCCACGGGAGCCAGAAGGGATGCAGGGTGGCAGCTGGGGAGACCCAGTCCCACACCTCCCGGTGTGACCTTGGGCCGCCTCTCAGGCCTCCTCTCCAGACCTCCGGCTCTCCAGCTGTAAAGGGAAAGGACCAGACGGCGTGATCCCTCAGGGCCCTTCCGGTTCTGACATTGATTCCCCCCCCCCAGTGGATTTTGTTAAATAAAAAGTAGACTATGGTGACTGGGTCGCTGATGGAGTTCCAGACCACTCCCTACCTCGGGGAGCTCTCGTAACAAATTCTGCACATGTGAAAGGTGGTGAGACTGAGGCTTAGAGAGGTCGACTCCCCCAAGATGGCACAGCCCGTCATGGCAGAACCGCTGCCCGACGCCAGGTCTGCCTGACTCGAGAGAACACACTCTCGCAGAAGTCTCGCTGCCTCTCCCGGACAGACCTTGCTGTCACGCACGCGGGTCATGTGTGCACTGCCTGTGCGCAGAGGCGTTCGGAGAAGGGACAGGCGTTTCCCTCACGTGGTTACTGGCTGGGTCCAAGTGTGCGGAAGGGGGTCCTCCCTGCTCCGTGAGCTCGGCTGCGCTGGTGGGTGGTGGGTGCCCCTCTGCCAAAGAGAATAGCTGGGGATGGATGACAGCTCAGCACAGACGCGCTTTGGGGGCGCTTCCTGGGTGCTGTGCTGTTCACCCGGGTTCGTGTATGCACTTCTGAGACAGTCCCCTTCTGTAGTGGGTCCTGTACGTGGACCCCTTGTGCAAGGGAGGGAGCCAGGAGGGCAGAGAGGCAGGGGGTCTTGCCCAGAGTCACCCTGCTGATTTGTGGTGACACCTGAGACAGTGTAGCTGGAAGCGCGCTGTGCTGGGAGCCGGGGGGACGCTCTCAGTCCGACCCCTCTCAGGGACTGGGCAGCGGCATTCCCACCCCCCACAGGGACAGGGCGCACCGACCGACTCTGCGAGACCTGAATGCCACCTTGTCCCAGCAGAGGAGTGGAGGGGACTCCTTGTCTCACTAAAGGTCGAGCAGCATCTGTGTATTATTAACCACGCCCCCGAGGTCAGTGCACGGGACCCAGACAAGAGGGAGAGCCCACGTGCAGGTTGAAGAGGCTCCCAGCTGACAGGGCAGGTGACCCTCTAGCCAGGTAGGCGTGATGAACCAGCTCAGAACAGATGGGGTATCACGGGACAGGGACAGGGACAGGGGGACGGCGTCTCCTACTCAGTGGTCAGGAAAGCTTTCTGAGATGTGAGCCCACGGTCATCTCCTTGTTTCGGGCACTGAGTTTTGCATGATGGTGATGAGAAACGTTCTACCCAGCTTAGGATATTTCTGGACAGCTTGGAAGACTGTTGGCTTTTGAACCTCCAAGAACCCAAAAAGGGGCCACAGACGCTGGAGGGACAACTCAAGCTCACTCTGTGGCACAGTTCCAAGCGGAACTGTCCATTTGTGCCGGGTGGGCCGAAACCCTTCTGCGCTTAGGTGCTGATGGAGGCAGGGCTGTGACATTCCTCTTGGAAAGCCTGTAAGGGGCCTGCAACCACGCAGTGGACTCGGGGCGCCCCTCCCAGCACGCGGCGGACTCGGGGCGTCCCTCCCCGGCACGCGGCGGACTCGGGGCGTCCCTCCCCGGCACGCGGCGGACTCGGGGCGCCCCTCCCCGGCACGCGGCGGACTCGGGGCGCCCCTCCCCGGCACGCGGCGGACTCGGGGCGCCCCTCCCCTGCACGCGGCGGACTCGGGGCGCCCCTCCCCGGCACGCGGCGGACTCGGGGCGCCCCTCCTTTGCACGCGGCGGACTCGGGGCGTCCCTCCTTTGCACGCGGCGGACTCGGGGCGTCCCTCCTTTGCACGCGGCGGACTCGGGGCGTCCCTCCCGGCACGCGGCGGACTCGGGGCGCCCCTCCCGGCACGCGGCGGACTCGGGGCGTCCCTCCTTTGCACGCGGCGGACTCGGGGCGTCCCTCCCGGCACGCGGCGGACTCGGGGCGTCCCTCCCCGGCACGCGGCGGACTCGGGGCGTCTCTCCCCGTCACGCGGTGGACTCGGGGCGTCCCTCCCCAGCACGCAGCGGACTCGGGGCGTCTCTCCCCGTCACGCGGTGGACTCGGGGCGTCCCTCCTCACGTCTGTTCTGATCGGCCCTCCCGTCTGAAGCACCGGACCCTGGAGAGGTGAAGACGTTTGCCCAGGGTTACACAGCGAGGCTTGGATCCTAACCCCGGCCCAGTGGGGTCTGCATTTCTCAGCGATACGCAGTCTTTCCACCTGCAGGCCACCAGGAGCCTGAGCGGCCGTTTCTGCACCTGGTGAGCAGCTCACCCTGCGAGAAGGTCCGGTACAGGTGACAGGAAGCTCCAGGCGAGGGCCCTGCCCCGGGAGAGGCCCGCGTCCCCTGGGCTGCTCTGCGCCTCTGTTTAGTAGATACTTATGAAGTGTGTGTGTCGCACGCTCAGCACTGGCCTCTGGATTGAGGTGCTGCGTCAGCCCGAAGGGGCTGAGTGTCTCCGAGGTGGCCCGGGGTCAGTGGAGGAAGCCGGCCCTAAGGGCTCGGGGAGACTCCCTCGGCTTGGAGGCCAGCTCCCTGGGTGGCCCGAGGCAGGGCCCCCGCCTGCCCACACCTGCACCAGGAGAGTCAGAGGGGATCTCTGAGGGCTTTTCAAGCCCTGGCTGGCTAACAATCCAGCCACTCTTCCTTCTGTCCTCTCGCCGCGTTAGGGGGCACGGGAGTGGATGGGAGACAGCCGTAACCCGAGGAAGGGAGAGATAAATACAACAAGAGGCACGGACAATGCTCTGCGGCTTTGCTGGAGGGGGAGGGCTTGGGAAAGGCTCGGTTCAAAAGCCACCTCTTGGGGACAGGAGGGGATGCCGGTAGACACGGTGTGAGGGGGTTTTGTTGTTGTTTTGAACCAGGAGAAGCAGCAGAATCGTGCTGTCATTCGAGGACAGGAGGGCGTTAGAGCAGCGTGGCGGTCCCCAGACGTAGACCTCAGATATCAGTATGTTTGGGAATCCATCCTGGGTGAGCCAGCGTTTTGTTTGTGCCACATAAGGACCTTCAGCTGGCCTTGAGAGGTTTCCTGTCACTCTCTCATAGGGAGAGAAAGAACAGCTTAGCACCTCTGTCCCCATAGGAAGGAGCCTGGATCACACCAGGAAAAACAGGTACTTCACTAAGTTGGACGCACGCTGCTTCCTGCAGCCCTCGCCGTGGCTGAGCCTCACGGGCGCACGCTGCTTCCTGCAGCCCTCACTGTGGCTGAGCCTCATGGACACACGCTGTTTCCTGCAGCCCTCGCCATGGCTGAGCCTCACGGGCGCACGCTGCTTCCTGCAGCCCTCGCCGTGGCTGAGCCTCACGGGCGCACGCTGCTTCATTTAGCCCTCACCGCGGTGCCCGCGTTTTGCTCCAGTTGCCGCAGACCAGCTGTTCCTCGTGTTGAACCCCGGAGTTGGGCTGCTGCTTGGGTTTGAATCCCGGCCAAGTGACTTTTTCTCTAAGAGCCTCTGTTTCCCCATCTGTAAAATGGGGGAGCAATGCTGTGTACCTCACCAGGTCACAAGCAAGTCTGCACGCCAACGGCCATGCACGGAATGCACAGGACTGCACACCTGGAGGTCCACGGAGGCCCGATGGGCGACTGGGCTGACGGGGGGGGGGGGGACCGCCAACCAGCAAGGGCTCGCTCGCAGGAGGCAGCCGCTCACGGGCTCCTGGGCCTGAAGTTGTCAGATGTTCTGATTTCTAAGACATCTGGGTGTGTGTTTGTGACGGCTCTTGATTTTGAAAATGTAGTCAACTAGCCTGACCTGTGATGGCGCAGTGAATCCAACGTCGACTTGGAAATGCTGGGGTCGCCGGTTCAAAACCCTGGGCTTGCCCTGTCAAGGCACATATGAGAGTTGATGCCTCCTGCTCCTCCGCCCCTTCTCTCTCTCTCTCTCTTCTCTAAAATGAATAAACAAATTTAAAAAAGAAAGGAAAATAAATAAAATGTAGTCAATTAGGCCATGTTAAAAAAATATTTTTTTCCATTGATTTTGAGAGAGAGAGAGGAAAGGGGGGAGGAGGGAGAGGGAAAGAGAGAGAGAGAGAGAGAGAGAGAGAGGCATCAAAGCATTGTTCCACTTAGTTGTGCACTCACTGATTGCTTCTCGCTTGTGCCCTGACCGGAGATCGAACCCACGACCTTGGTGTGCCGAGATGATGCCCTATCCACTGAGCCACCCAGCCAGGGCCTAGGCCACATATTTAAATGCGCATATTAAACGCTGCCTGTGGCAGGCCATCAGTCTGCGTCCTGTGATGACGGTGATGATGACAGCTTCCAGGTGCCGGACGCGTAGTGCTTCGTAGTTGTCAGCTGAGCCTGAGGATGGAGAAGGGAAACGGGCCAGAAAGGCAGGCCTGGGCCGGGGCCGCCTCATCTGCCAGGCCAGGCACCACGTTACTTAGGCAGCTCGTGAGCGTCTGCTTCTGGGCCTCCAGCTTCGAAGGCCCTGTGTGTGTCCCTCTCCTCTCAGCAGCCCTGGCGGGACCGAGTCTCTTGGGACTGCGGCCTCCAGACACCTCTGTGCCCACTTGAAGTTGGCACGAGCCAGGCTTCCTGATCCCGGGGCCTTTGGAAGCTTGGTCGGCAGCCTCAGAAGAGGGAACCTGGCTGAGGGCCTGTGCAGCTGGCACGGAGCCGCCCTGGAGACACGGGTGTGAAGAGAGGGCCTGGTGGCCCCTTTGTGGGAAGGGGGCGGGCCCTGTTCTCAGGAAGCCGGGCCAGCCCACGGCCGGCCAAGGTTCTGCTGCCTTCTGCTTGGGTCGCGAGGAGGTCTGGGCACTGAGCGGTCTCGCCGGGGCAACCCTGCCACACGGCCGCCACGGAGGGGGAGCCGTCAGGCTCTGGCCGGGGAGGAGAGGCCTCTGAGGAGTTCCGGATTAGCAGGGGAAGCCCCGCTGACTTGGTTTCAGGGCATTCTGGGATTCAGAGTAAAGCCTCCAATGACAGTTTATATTCTGTGGCTCCGGTTAATCAAATATTCACCAAACACCTACCCTGGTCAGGCTTTATCCTGGCCACCGTGGGGGAATGCAGAGAAATATCGCCATCCATCCTTTCAACGGATAGGCGCAGAACGCCTCCTCTGGGCCGGGCACCGAGGTGTGGTCCCTGCCCTCAGGGGGCCTTTAGCCTGGGTGTAGAGATGCAGAGGGCGCCCCGGGCCTGGCCCCTAGAAATATGAACGGCAGCTGCCCTTGGGTTGTGGGCCGGGTGGATAGGAGGCACCCGGCACACAGGGCCTCTCGTGGAGGGTGGCAGTGGGGACTGTGCCCACGGCAGGGAGGCTCAATGAAAGGGTAGCAGCGTTAGCATGAAGCTGGACAGCGGGAGGGTCTCAGAAGGAAGGCCCAGACGAGATGGGTCAGGCAGAACGAGAGGAGGCAGCGGAACAACTCAGGCCCACTCAGTCCGCCTTTTCCTCGTTTTGTGAATGGGGGCACGACAGGGCGGCGCCGGGAGGGGGCGGAGTTTGTTCAAACCAGTGGTGGGATTCAGGCCGTTCGCATCGGAGCGCTGGTCCAAGCCGCGTTGCCTCTATGTGAGCGATTAACGCGCAAGACTGTAGTAAAACTAGCGCTCGTGACCAGTGAGGCCCAGTTCTACCTGGGGCGGTAGGGAGGTGTTTATAGTTAAGAAAAACGGGCCAGTCGGACAGGAGAAGCCCGCCAGAGTTATAGAACCATGGAGTGGTGGGGTCGGAACCCCAAACACGGTTGTATTGGACGAGGCTGCCACTCTGTCTGTAGGGACGGAGTCGTCTTCAGGGGTTAAGGATCATTGTCTGCAAACACCCAAAGCATGGTCACAGGAGAGAGCCTGGGCTTCCGCATGCCCCTGGCGGGCCCCAGACCAGCCAAGGACGCCAATGTTAGCTCAGTTCCAGGAAGAACATTCCAAAGTGAAAAGCCATCTAACCGTGAAATGGTACGTGTGGAGGGCTAGCTCCCCATCTCTGGGCTGCTCACGTCGCTCCGGGCATACTAAAAGGGATTCTTGCATCGGGCATGGCGTTAGGAATGGCTGGCTGGACAGTCCTGCAATCCGGACGACCTGGAATTCCAGTAGGACCAGTCACAGGTGTTGCAAGTGGTGGGTGGCACTGGCGTTCCCAGGAGAAAGAATGACGGTAGGCTGGGGCTTATCTAGGAAGACTTCCTGGAGGAGGAGGAAGAACTAGCTCAGGATCTAAGGGCTGGGGAAAGGGAAAGGAGTGGGACTGTATAAGGCGAACAAATCCTAGGGCAGTGAGCCCACCAGGCGGGCTGGTACCCCTCAGCAAAGGGCATTCCCCTGTTCTCCTGAGCTTTTTAAATGGTGGGAACAGAGGCACAGTGAACCTTGCATCTTCGCCGAAGCTTCATTGGGAGGTCAGCTGGGCACCACTTACTTCTACGTCTGTGCCACCCACCTCGTTCCCGTCCTCCCTCTCAGAAGTGGCAGACTTTGGGCACTGAGTTCAACTGGGAGAGAGTCGTGCCAGACCTCACCTGGTGTGAAGGCCGTGGGACAGCCTGTGGCCTGTGACCAAGGCCACCTTCTTCACATTCAGGTCCCTAGAGCCAGAATCGGGGGAGTCCCTGAAGCAGCCCCGGGCCTCCTAGGTGCTCTCGCTGTTCGGGGTGAGCACTGGCTTCGGAGTCCTGCCTGGCTCCTCTCCAGTCCTGCTGCTGGTGAGCCTGGGACCTGACGCCCTGTTCTCATGGACCAAAGAAAGAGGGATCCGTTGTTTTCCTGCCTGACAGGGGAGGGGTGACCTGCTCAGGTCCTCCGTGTGGAAGGGCCTGTGTACCGCAGACGTCCCTTCTCCACGGTCCTCCCTGGCCTCTCCGCCCCTCTGAGCCCCGGCTCCTGTCTGGGTCAATGAGAACAACTGTATTACACAGCAGTGGAGGGATGTGTGACCTCAGAGCATCCTCCTGCGGTCCTCCTCTCCAGAGGAGAGAGGAGAGCTTTATTCTAGAAGAGGAACGGAGTCACGGGGAATTTATGCAACTTCTCCGGGGTCCCATGGCTATGGCGCGTGGCTGCGCGGCCCACTGTCTGACACCAGACCCTGCGGGCTCTGCCCCCTCCCTTCTTCTCCATTTGTTTTCTCATTCTTTTCTCTCCTTCTTTCTGTCCTCTCAGGCCTGTGAGCGTCTTTCTTCCCTCCCCGGCCCTTGGCTGGGCTCTTCAGAGCAAGCTTACCAGCCCCAGGCCTGCTTAGAGGCAGCCTGCATAACAACTAGAGAAAGGCATTTGGAAGCTTTGTGGCTTCAGAAGTGTCCCTCAGTGGCTCTTGGACACATTCTACCCCAGACCAGCAGTATTCTCTCCAGGGGCCATTCCTTTCCTCCTCAATTACTTTCACTCACCCCAGTTCCCTCTGCCTAAAACTTTCTTCCTACCACGACTGCCGTCTCCCGTGTTCCGGTCTGTCTCAAGGACCAGCTCAGATGCTGTCTTTCGGGGTCCCTCTCCTGATCCGTCTCCTGACTCCCACCGCTCCATCACACGCAGAGCCCGGGCTCTTGGGCGCCAGGCCACGCAGCGTGCTGTTGGGGTGCAGGGCACCGGCCACTCCCCACCCACCGTTCCCTGCTCTGCAGAGTCTAGGCTGGGCTGGGCTGGGCTGGCTGGCACCTGCGGCCCAGACAGGAGCTGCAGGACAATGGGAGCTGACTCCCTGTTTTGTGGCTTCCCTTTGGAAAGCCCGTGGGCTATTCCCTCTGAGGGTCTGTCCCTGGGAGAGGAGGAGCCTCAGGTTTGGTAAGGGCTGGCAGGAGCTTGTCATCCTACGGAATCCCGGAGGTCAGCATCCCGGTGAAGGAAGCCAGGCTCCAATCCCAGGGGGTGCCAGGTCCTCTGCCCTGAGTGGTCAGGAATAGAAGGCACCTCAGTCTCTGCCGTGAACTTACACTGTGACCGTGGGCGAGTCACGTGATTTCTCTGAGCCTTTGTCTCCTGGGTAGTAACCCCAGGCATCGTAATCATAGTCGCAGCTCTTTAGAAGCAAAGCCAGCGTGAGAATTAAACTAGATTAGAAATCCCACCTGGGCACAGCCTCCTGCACAGGGTTTAGCACACAGTAGGTGCTCAATCAGTGCCATACCCTTCCATTCACACTTAGAAAGAACTTGATCGCCTCTCTGGTTTTCCAAAGATCCAGCACGTCTTCTGTGGGTAGTGAGCTCCCCTCTCCCTGGAGGTATTCACACGGGGGCCTGAGGAATGTTATTCGGAGAAGTGGAACTTCCAACAGATGGATGTTGGTTGGGCTTTTGAAAGTTTCAGATTCTTCCCTGCCCTAAATTTCCTGAGTCTGTGAAGACTTGACTCAGCTCTCTCATCAGTCAATTATTAGGAATCAGTTGGGGTTTGGCTTGGACTGCTGCATAGCCCAGATAAAAGAGACTTCTGCTGGAGTCGTGCGCTAATTGAAGGCTTTCTCTCTCCCAAGAGGTGGCAAAGCTAGAAACAAAATCAGGTCCAAGAGGAGCTCGGATAGATCTTGGCTGGGGCGCTTGGGGGCTGCGGCTCAATGTTCTGGTTGAATTCAGGGGGCGGCTGCACCATGACTGGTGTAAAGAGCCGCCTGGCCAAGCAAGGACTGTGTTGGAGTTACCTCCGAGTCCCTGGGGCCCAGGCGCACAGGAAGTCCTCCGGAAAAATGAAATGAGCCACTGAAAAGTAGGCTCGGTGTCCCTAGCGGTTGAGAGACTCTCAGAGTCTCCCTGGAGGCCAAGCGGTGGTTTCAGGCTCCACGTACACGTCGTGTGTGTGTCTGTGTGCGCACCTGGCCCGCTTTCCTAAGGAAGACCCGTCCCCCTTGCCGCTGTTCCTGTGCCTCCTTGTTCTCGCTTTATTGAGCTGCAGTCAACACCCAGCAAGCCGCCCGTGCTTGAAGTGTACGATTTGGTTATAGTTTCTACGTAGTGTTTACGTATAACCCGCAGAGCCATGGCCACAATTAGTGACAAACGCCTCCATCCTCCCCAAAAGTTTCCCCTTGTGCCTCTGTAGTCCCTCCCTCTGGTGCCCGCCCCTCTCCTTCTCCCTCCCCACCCCCTTCATCCTCAGGCAACCACTGACCTATCAATAGAATTTTGAATAACTAGAATCATACAGTATGCACATATGCACTCTTTTTTGGGGGGAGCTCTGGCGTCTTTGACTTGGGGTAATTATTTTGAGATTCACGTTGCTGTGTTGCATCAATAGTTCATTCCTTTTTATGGCCACGCGGTATTCCATTACACGGAAGGATCAGCCGTGATTTGTTTATCTCTTCGCTTGTCGGACATTTGGTTTTTTCCCACTTGTTTATTTGTTTCTTTCTTTCTTTCTTTTAGAAGTAAAACTGCGGGAAGCATTTGTGTGGGCGTGTACTGCCCCATCCTCTCGGGTACACGGGTAAACACCTAGGCGTGGCATGGCTGAATTATTCGCTAAAGAGATACTTAACTTTTTAAGAAACTGCACAAGAGTTTCCCGAGGAGCTGTGCCGTCCTGCGTTCCCGCCATCAGTGCGTGAGCGCGCCTGTCCCTCCACATCCCCACCGGGCGCTCGGTTCAGTCACAGACCGTTCTCACTGGGGCGGAGTCGCCTCCCCTTGGGGCTCCCGTTTGCGGCTTTCAATGAGGAACTACACTGAGCATCTTCTGCGTGCGCGTTATCCGTCTATCATCTTAGCGACGCATCTGTCTAAAGATTTTGCCCACTTTTAAATCTTGAACCATGTGGTGGTTGGTCGTCTTATTATCACCAAGTTCTTTATACATCCTGGACATACGTTCTTTGCCCAGTCTATATTTTGCAAATATTTTCTCCCAGCCTGTGTCTTGCCATTGAGGGCCCTGCGGGAGTGTCAGACTCAAGTGTGTCTATGTGTGAGCTCATGGGAAGGTGTGAGTATGGGACAGGGAGACACAGAGAGACAGACTGGCTTCCTGCTTCTGAATTCAGGTCTTTCCCCCCACTTGCGTCTACGATCCCGGGAAGACAGCCCCTGTAGGTGCTTAAAGGTTGCTGTCTCGGCCCTGGCTGGTTGGCTCAGCGGTAGAGCGTCGGCCTGGCGTGCGGGGGACCCGGGTTCGATTCCCAGCCAGGGCACATAGGAGAAGCGCCCATTTGCTTCTCCACCACCCCCTCCTTCCTCTCTGTCTCTCTCTTCCCCTCCCGCAGCCAAGGCTCCATTGGAGCAAAGATGGCCCAGGCGCTGGGGATGGCTCCTTGGCATCTGCCCCAGGTGCTACAGTGGCTCTGGTATCAGCAGAGCAATGCACCGAAGAGGCAGAGCATTGCCCCCTGGTGGGCAGAGCTTCGCCCCTGGTGGGCGTGCCGGGTGGATCCCGGTCGGGCGCATGCAGGAGTCTGACTATCTCTCCCCGTTTCCAGCTTCAGAAAAAAAAAAAAAAAAAGGTTGCTGTCTCAACAGCTTCGCTTTGCGGAGAGGGAGCCCTGAGACCCCCGTGCAGGGTGGCGTCAGAGCTCATGCAGACCTCCGACCTCCGAAGGGAGCAGGCCCAGGGCCGGGTACCTTGCGTTCTTCTATGCTTGTGTTCCTTGGTGAGGCAGGTCACTTGCCCATCAGAGGGGCACAGCACAGGGCCTTCCCATGGGAGAGAGGCCGGAGCAGATCCCTCTAGCTGACCACCCCAACTTCGGGCACCATCCAGTGCCCTCAAAGGGCCTTCGGGAGGCAGAGGGGAGCCGTGCGTTCCTTAGAGAAGGTCCGGTGAGGCCCCCGCTGGGTCGGTGTGGCTGTGTAGGCTGGGGCTGGGCTGGGGGCCCTCTCCCTCTCTGCCCTGGGCTGTGTGTGTGGGCCTGACTGAGGGCCTCTCCCCCTCTCCTGCCAGAGCCCCGCACAACTCACACTATCTGTGTGCGTGGGGGCTTAGAAACCCTCAAAAGATGGAAGAGTGGGGTCCCCAGGTAGACGTGTGTGTAAACAGCCCGTGTCCTCTTGGTGAGAGAAGTGGGGGGACAGGGGGGGACGGGGGGGTATGACACTGGGGAGGGAGCCGGGAACTCCGTAGCCCGGGAAGCAGGGCATGGCGTCCACGCCTGAACTGGGCTTTGGAAGATGAGTAGAAGGTAGAAGCAGCTTGGCAGGGCCTTCTGGGCGCACAGGTACAAGCACGGCAAGTCCCCAGGGTGAGCACGGTGAAGAAGGCTGGGAAGGCTGTGTGACGGGGACAAAGCTAGCCAGGAGGGCGGACGTCATGTTGTCACAACAGCTCTGGGTAGTGGGGGAGGGGGTGTGTGTGTTTCCAGTTTATAAATGGGGACGCTGAGAACAGGAGCGTGTGCCCTTTGGCCTGTGAGTCGGGCAGAGCCGAGTGTGGTGGCTCCCACGACGGTGCTCCGTCTGCTGTGTCCCAGAAGAGGAGGACGGTGGAGTTCTCTCGTGCCCCGTGTCCTGCACCCTGCGGTGTGCGGGGTGGGAGTGGGGGGTTCCTGGGACTCCCAGGCGTCCCAGGCGGCTGCCTGACTTCCTCCAGCAGGTGTTTGCTAGGCCCTGATCCTCAGCCCAGCCCTGGCCTGGCACCTGGGAAGACGCTGAGCCACGGAAGGCGCGAGGCCCACTTCTGTGTTGGCCCCCGACGGGCTAAGGGACAACAGGCCCAATCCTCAGCCCTGGTGTCGCTGGTTACAGTGCACGGGCCAGAGAGGCTCCTGTCACCCTGGGCATTTGCATGTTTTAAGCTGGCTCTGTGGCCACCCTGGAAGAAAAATGGGGTTCCATTATTGAGGGTGACCCCCAACCTATTCAGAGGCCTGGGCCTCATCACGACGCTGCCCTGTCCCACGCTGCCCACCACCCAACTCTGTGGGCCCTGAAGAGCCGACTCCTAACTTTCCCTTCAGTCCGGGCCTGCGTCTCTCCCTTCCTCTCCTCCACTCCCATGTCAGCTCTCCCGGTGCCGCTCCACCCATCGCAGCCGTTCTCAGCAGAGCTGGTACCGGGGTATCTTCCACAAGGCAATCTGACCTTGCCATCCCTCTGCCCAGAAGGATGGCACTCAGCCTTCTGCCCAACTCTCCCCTGCTCCCCCCTATCTGGTCTTCGGACACCCAGCCGCTGGTCCTCCTTCTCCCCTTCTGCCTGCGCAGTGTGAACCCCTGCCGCCTGCCTGGAATCTGGGGTACTCCCCACAGACAGCTCTGCACCCATCCTCCAGAACCCTGCCCGGGCCGCGCCTGCTGCGCTCTGCGCCTGTGCGGTGACACGCCCCTCCTCAGCCCGCCCCCGCCCCCGCCCCAACTGCGCTTCAGTTACGGGACAATTAGGGAAGGACCCTGCACGGCAGACACTTGGTGAACATTGACTGACGTGGCCCTGCCACAGCCGCCACACAGACAAGAGCTGTAATGTGGGGGGGGGGGAGCTTTGGGGACACTTACTTTGCATCTTGGAGCTGGGCCACTTTTGAGCCAGGTCTCTCCAGCCAGCCTCGGTTTCCCCCCTTAGCCACGAGGCTGGAGGGACCCAGAAAGATCACCTTGCATCATCCTCGTGTTGGAGCTTGACCCCGTGGCCTTTTAGGAGGCCAGGCTGTGGGGCGGTGGTGCCTGGTGGAGGCCCAGCCTACGTGTGCGCGTGTGTTCTGGGATGGAGGGGGGCGCGTCGCCGGGCAGCTGGGCCCTGAGAACATTTAGGCAGCGTCTCCGTACTCTGTGACTTGATGTATTTACTGGGGATCCATCCCGAGGAAGTAATCTGAAATACAGAAACGTCACTGTGTACGAATAGATCTTGGAGAGCATCCCTTTAGTGACAGAGAACGTCTAAGTGTTCACCAGAGGAGGAATGTTAACTAGGAGGGACCCGTGAAGTGAACTGTGATGCAGTCCATAAAATACTTGTTAGAAAGCATTCGCTTTATTATGGGCAATTCTAAAGCTATGTTAAATTTTTTTTTTTAAAGACACAAAGGTGCATGGATATCATGGTTATAACTGTGTGGAACTAACACTCCCCTCTCCCCAAAAAGAAGTGTTGTTGTTTTTTCCTGTGCCTAGGGAAAAAAAATCTAGAAGAAGCAACAATATAATTGTTTATCTTTGACTAGCAAAACTGGAGGGTTTTGTTTTAAAGGCTCCATTTAGTCTATATTAACAGCTTTCATACGTGTAAGTACACTTAGCATTTAAAATATAGCCGGTCAGAGCTCACGGAGCACGTTTTAGTTCACGGCGTCCTTCGGGATGAATTATTCACTCATCCCTGGGCCTGGGTTTGTAAAACACTCCCAGGGAGCTCGTGTTGGATGGGTCGTGGGTGCCAGGCTCCGCACACGCCTTCGCTGGTGAGATCTCCGCCGCGGAGACCCTGTTTCTCAGGTGCGGAAGCTGAAGCTCGTGGTCAGTCTGCTTAGAACTAGGTCTCCCGCTGGACCCTGCCCTGGCCGGAGCCCCACCCTGCTCTGCAGGCACCCCTGTGACGATGAGTCCGTGCCGTGCAGACGGAGAGGCAGGCAGCAGGGACACCTGAGAGCGCCGTGTCATCAGAACCCGCGGGAGTTCATCTTACAGGGTGGGGGCGGTCCGCGTTCCCCAGCCCGAGGGAGGAGGAAGAGGAAGAGTGCAGTCTGCTGACCGCCGCCGGAGCTGGTCCTCTGTGCCATCCCTCTCTGACCCAGATGGGCCCCTACCCAGCCCAAGTCCCCCGTTCTGTGCTCCCAGCGACCTGGTGCGTCCCAGCACCCCGAAGTCAGAGCTGCCAGCCTCGGGCTGGAGTCCCAGTTCTGCTGCTGACTGACTTACCTGGTGCCCCACCCAGCCCCGACCTCCGACCCTCCACCTGTAAAATGGGTTTGTCTGCTATAGATAAGAGATTCCAGACTCCAAGGCCAGGCAGCTGCCCAGCCACCCAGGGGTCAGAGCAGGTACCCGGGTACAGCGTCAGCCCGGGGGAGCCACCTCTCGGCCTCAGCCTGTCCTCGCTGTGCGGGAGCGGCAGACAGGAGCTGCAGGTCCTTGGGGCTGTTTGGACAAGCTAGAAATCCGGACTTACTCCGGTATGAAATCTCTCAGCGTATAAACGTTGACGGCAATGGAAAGGTGTATACACGCAGGCCACAGGAAAGCCGTCCACAGGCACTCCAGGGCCGATGGGCTGCCAGCCGGTTCGGGACCTCTGGAGTCGCCTGCCCCTCCTGGCTGTGACCCTCTGGTTCCTGGATTCCTGGTCTGCACGTCCTGCTGGAGCCGGCGCTGGGCACAAGGGGAGGCCCAGGCCTGCGAGGGCAGGACTGTCAGTCTGCTGAGGAGGAAGAGGCCCTGAGCTTGGTTCTCCTGGACCCACATACAAGCCCCAGGGCAAATACATAGCCTTGGAAGGTTCCGTCCGCTGCCTGCCAGAACCCGGTTCCCAGCTGCGGCTTGCGGGTTGCTGTGTGCTAGACGCCGCCGTCCTTGGCGGCTTGGCCTTGCTTTGTGGTTATGACAGCGATGAGCCTCACGCACGTGTGGATAGGAATCGGCCCTGAGTGTGACTGAGCTGAAGGCACATGCCTCCCAGCTGAACTGAACGCAGGGGCGTCTGGCCGTCCCGTCAGCTCTTACAGGGTTCGTGGTCCTCGCGCCCCTCGGTGGGGCCTGCTGGTGCTGGTGCTAATGGCAGTGTTCAGGACACGGAGCGGAGAGCCCAAGATGCGTGTGACTGTGTGTGTGCAAATCTGTGTCCGGGGTTGGTGTGCCGAGGACAGTCGATTCTCATTGTTGGCCATAGTTAGCTTCTGCAAAGCTGAAGCAAACACCAAATTAGTGAGCATGGAAGCATTGCTCTCGATGGAGAATGCAGGGCCAGCTTCCTCCGAGTCTGTGGTCACAGAGGGCTCACCAGTGGATCAATAGATAACTCTGTTTCATGTGCGTATCGGTTTCAAGACGCCCTTCCTTAGAGTGATGCGTCCCCATCGAACTCGGGCCCACAGCGCCGTCACTCACACCTGCGTGGAGCGATCGGACACACGCACTTTCTCTGCCGGGTGCGCCACGGGCTTCTTGCGCTTGGGGACCGCTTCACACAGCAGACGCCACGAAGAGCACAGACGTGTTCCTCCAAACATGGCATGAATAGGCAGGTCTCAAGAAAATATTATAACAAAAACGAAGCTTGCCGAAGGGTTGAGAAGGTGGCCTTGTCCCGCCGCCGTGGAAAACACAGGCATGGCGCGGCCTGGATGTTTTCCCTGCCCGGCGCAGGGCCCAGTGCCCGTGCAAGAACTGGGGGTGTGAGCTGAGGGTCACAGATGAGCTTGAGGGAGCAGGTGAACCCGCACATCAGGAGGATCAGCCGTGCTGCTTCCTTCTGTTTCCGGGGCTGCCGTGGGCACTCGGGGTTGTGGGCAGAAGCCACCGGGTTTTCTGAGCGCAGAGATGCCGTTGGGATGGCACAGTGGGCACCGCTTCTGAGCTCCGCTCTTCAGCGGGGGCCACCCGTTTGTCCCGCGCCCTGGTGCTAGGTCTCTGGTCTCTTCTGTGCCCCAGGGTTCCTCAGGGGCTGGGGTGGTAAAATGGAGAGAATGTCCTCTATCTAGCCTGTGGGGAGGGACACAAGAGGGACATGAGGAAATAAATGTGGAATGTACCAGACGGCGCCTTGGTAAGATGCTGACTCGTCTGGTAGCTTGAAAACTATGCTGCCCCCTGCTTTCCCCCCAAGTGCAGCTAATAAGCTACTGACGATTGGGAGGTGACTGCGGCCCTTCGGGCGCATCATCTAGGAGGAGAGACAAGCCCACCGGAACAGGACGCCACGCCCTGGCCGGGCAGCTCCGTTGCGTAGAGCACCCTCCCCAAGCGCAGCGGGGGCTGGTTCCATCTCCGCTCAGGGCACAGACGGGAGCCTGTTGATGTTCCTGTCTCTCCCTCTTCCCTCTCTCCCTCTTTTCCTCTCCCTTTCTCTCTCACTAAAATCAATAAGTAAAAATTAAAAAATAAATTTAAACAGGATGCCATATGTGAAAAAAGACTACAATAATACGAACAGAGTGCCACAGAGCTTTTTTGTTTTTTTGCCCCCTTCTGGTTTATTAAGAAGTTTGCCCGTACTCAGGTGGCGGTGACACCGAGTGCAGACGTACGTGCTTATTCAGAAAATACTTACTGAAGCCCTGTGGTGCACCAGGCACTGGTCTGGGCGCTGGGGGTTAAATAAAGAACACAATAGGCACAGGTGTTCACCTTTCTGGAGCTTATATTCTAGAGATAATAAGCAAAATAAAACCATTAGCCATTGCTAAGGGCGGTGGAGGAAATAAAACGGGAAGAGAGAGAGGAAGTGCTGGGGCCATGAGGGTTGTATTTTTTATTTTTATTTTTTAGCAAAAGAGAGACAGTCAGGGGCAGACAAGACAGGGTGGGAGAGAGATGAGAAGCATCAATTCTTCATTGTGGCCCCTTTGTTGTTCATTGATTGCTTTCTCATATGTGCCTTAACCAGGGGCCTCCAGCTGAGCCAGTGACCCCCTTGCTCAAGCCAGTGACCTTGGGCTCAAGCCAGTGACCTTGGACTTCAAGGCAGCAACCTTTGGGTTCAAGCCAGCAACCATGGGGTCATGTCTATGATCCTATGCTCAAGCTGGCGACCTTGGGGTTTCAAACCTGGGTCGTCTGCGTCCCAGGCTGACGCTCTATCCACTGTGCCACTGCCTGGTCAGGCATGAGGGTTATAATTAAATAAAGTGGTCCAGGAAGGCTCACTGAGAAGGTGACATTGGAGCCAAGACCCGATAGGAGAGAGAGAGTACACTGGGCAGAGGGAACAGCATGTGCAAAGGCCCCGAGTGGGTACATGTGAGCAGACAGATTGGCCAGAGCAGAATGAGTGGCGGGGAGTGGTGGTGGTGGTAGGGAAGGCAGAGACAGAGGGTAGGAGGCGGGGGCCGGATGCAGGGCTTGACTAAGTTAGCCAAAGTAAGGACATAGGTTTCTGTTCCAGTCCACCCGCTTTGGCTCTCCCCCTTAACCATGAGAACAAGTTGGGGCCGTTGCAAAAGGTTTTGAGCAGAGTGACATAATCTGATTCTTATTCTTAAAGGGCCCCCCTGGTTACGGTGTAGAGGCTACAGGGATAGTACTGTTGCATCACCCAGGAAAGAGATGGTGGCTTGGACCAGGAAGGGAGCAGGGAGGTGCTGAGTGACATCACATTTAAATCAGGGGTTCATACTTTGAACACCTTCATTTTAAGATGCTGTGTTAGATCAAAGTGCCAATGTCCTAAAATTCCGCTGTGCAGCATACAATGAATGGTTTGTGATTTGTGTGTGTGTGTGTGTGTGTGTGTGTGTGCCTGTAGACCTAAGTAGGTATAAATGATTCTCTAGTCAAGGACCCTTGAGATATAAACTATACTATTTTAGACTGCTTGAGATATAAACTATACTATTTTAGATTTTGGAGTGGGATAAGGAGGTCATATATAGTACAATGTATGCAAAGAACATTAATTATAAGACTCTATTTAGGTGAATAAATAACCACAACTGTTCATAGAGAGCCTTTCCCCGTGCCAGGTCCTTGCCAGGAAGTTCTCAGGGGCTGTTGCTAATCATACCACGTGCTCACGCACACGTGTGAATCACCGCGTCTCACAGACGACGCTGAGGCTCGGAGGAGCCCAGTGGCGTTCCCACTGTCAGACAGAGAGTGGGTGGTGGAGTTTGGAATTCAAATCCAGGCCTCGTGGAGCCCAAAGCCATGATTTTTTTTCTGTGAGGTGACTTGGCCTCTCAGCAACAAAGGGCTTTTTTTTTTTTTAAATAGGACACAGATATTTCCAGGATCTTCCTAAATGTCCACTTGAGCTACATTAAAGGCATGGGGGCCCTGGCCTGTTGGCTCAGTGGTAGAGCGTTGGCCTGGCGTGCAGAAGTCCCGGGTTCAATTCCCGGCCAGGGCACACAGGAGAGGCGCCCATCTGCTTCTCCACCCCCCCCCTTCCTCTCTGTCTCTCTCTTCCCCTCCCGCAGCCAAGGCTCCATTGGAGCAAAGATGGCCCGGGCGCTGGGGATGGCTCCTTGGCCTCTGCCCCAGGCGCTAGAGTGGCTCTGGTCGCAGCAGAGCGACGCCCCCTGGTGGGTGTGCCGGGTGGATCCCGGTCAGGCGCATGTGGAAGTCTGTCTGACTGTCTCTCCCGGTTTCTAGCTTCAGAAAAATACAAAAAAAAAAGGCGTGGGGCAGCTTCTCCAGAGAGGGGAGACTTCTCAGGAGAGGGGTCCTTCGTTACCCACCCTCGTCCAGCAAGCGGGAGCCGCGTGGGTCCCCGTCGAAGGCCCTGCATCTTAGCGGAGGCCCCTGAATTCAACGTGACATGGGAGATGCTTCCTGCAGAGCAGCCGACAAGGGCTCAGCTGCTTGGGGTGTCAGGGAAGCGGCAGCTGGAGAAGGCAGAGGTCCAGCAGGAGAGGTGAGGGACCTTGACGCGGGGTCCGCCGGGGCTCCTGGGCTCCCCCAGACGCGGCGGGCTGAGCGGGGCAGCATCTCCACGCGGAGCCCTCAGGAGCTCCAGGCAGACAGACGGGACACGGCTTCCGGCAGAGCGGCTGGTGGGACGGCCGTCAGCTGGCGTTCAGCCTCGTGTCCCTGCGCCTGGAGCTCACACCGCCTGGCCTTTGGCGAGGGCTCTCGTTTTCCGCTTGGAAAACGCAGCACCTGGACTAGATTGTCCCGCGATGCCAGGAGAGGGAGAGGGAGGGAGAGAGAAGGCAAGGCAGAGATGAATGGGACAGAGGACATGAATGACAGGCTGTGAAGGAGAGAGCTCGATGGGGCTCCCTGGTTTGGATCCCGGTGAAGACGGGAGGAGCTCTCCGCTTTCGGACTGAGTCAGGAGCTGTCTCCGCGGAAAGAGGTTCCAGGCAGGTCAGAGACATCGGCACGTCCCCTTTGCTCCTCGTGTTCCACGGGTCCTCCGCCCTCTCTTCAGCAAAGCACAGCCCGCACAGGGCGAGCTGGGTGAGCTCTGAGGACATCTCTCCTCTGTCTTAAGACCCTCCGTGCGGGTCCCCAGTCGGCAGCCCAGAGAATAATCCCGTGCGAAAGTATTTCTCCTAGCGTTCCCTTCCGGAGGGGGGACGCTTCATCTTACCTGAAGAGTTGGTCTGCTTCTCGCTCTCCCTAAGCCACGAGAACGGGAAGACTGGGCATTAGTTAATTCTCTTCTTGCCCTGGTGGCTGGGAAGCTCAGAGTCCAATCCCAGCCCCGTCATTGCTGCCGCTCGCCTGTACGGCCAGCCTGTGGCGCCCCCTTCTTCCCGAGCCGTGGATTGAACGCACGTCTGGCTACGCGGTCGTTCGGGAGCTGCCGTCCAAGTTGGCGAGCCTTCTCCCGTCTTCCCCCGTGGGCTTTCCTCCCGCGAGCTCTTCCTCATGAAGCTACTACCCTTTCTTCTTCTGTTGCTGACCTTCCTTCCGCCTGGATTCAGGTGCCGGCGTGGGGCGGGCGCCATGGTGCAGAAGCTGCCGTATTGGAGACACGAGGCCAGCTGCCAGCCCAGGCTCTGCTCTGACTCCACTTGCCGGACGACCTCAGACAAACCGCATGCCCTGTCTGGGTTTCAGGTTCCCCTGTAAAATGATGGGGACAGACAGACAGGAAGGGAGAGAGATGAGAAGCATCAACTCAGTTGCAGCTCCTTAGTTGTTCATTGATTGCTTTCTGATATGTGCCTTGACCGGAGGGGGGGGGCACAGCAGACTGAGTGACCACTTGCTCAAGCCAACGACTTTGGGCTTCAAGCCAGCGACCTTGGGCTTCAAGCCAGCGACCCTGGGCTTCAAGCCAGTGACCTTTGGGCTCAAGCCAGTGACCTTTGTACTCAAGCCAGTGACCACGGGGTCATGTCTGTGGTCTCATGCTCAAGCCAGCGACCCTGCGCTCAAGCTGGTGACCTCGGGGTTTCAAACCTGGGTCCTCAGAGTCCCAGGCTGATGCTCTGTCCACTGCACCACCGCCTGGTCAGGCCATTCTAGATTTCTGAGACTGCGTTAGCCTTTGTTGGTAGTTGGGACCAAAGCAGGGAGGGCACCGACTGAAAGATCCTGAGAACCGGGACAGAGATCTGGAAACCAGGGAGGCTCCGTAGAGGGGGAGACCCCGTCCTCTCCACACTCCCTGTGGTGCCTGAGAGCTGGGCTCCCAGGAGCAGGCGCCAGGCTGAGGCGTGACGGACAGCTCTATCAGCTGGGAAGCCCAGGGAAGCATATGCTGCCGCCAAGGTCACTGAAGGGCCTCCATCTGCCACGAGCCACTTGCCAAGCAGCCATCGAGCCGGGGCTGGCCCGCGGTCCCTCAGTGCTCCACACCTCCCCCGCGGCTGTCTGTGGAGGGGCGGCCCCAGCGCTCGGCCGGCGGGGCGGTGGACGGATGGAAACCGGTGTCCCCTTGCTGCCTCTCCCCATAGGGGGGGCCCGCCAGACACTGCCCTGGAGGGCCCCCCACGGCGGGCAGGCGGCCGGGCAGAAGGTGCCGGGAATTTACCCCTGGGCCTGAGGGAGTACAGCAAAGACCATCTCTAAAGAAGAGAAAAGAGAGCTCCCTTCGAGAGGGGGAGGTCGTAGCACGACATGCTCAGCCTTCCAGTTGTCCCAGTACATCACCCATCCCTCCCTGCACGGCCTTGGCTGGATCCTAGAGAGACGGGCGGGGTCAGGAGGCTGATTCCCGTTGAAAACACGAGGCAGCTGAGACTGCACAAGGTTAAGGCCCAAGGTCGCCGAGAGGGACCATGTGACGTGACTCGGGGAGCTGAGGGTCTCTCGGCGATGGGCTGGCACGGTACTTGGGCTGGAGACTGGCTTGCGGCAGCTGTGGGAAGAGCCTGGAACAGTGGTCCTCACCCCGAGGGCCTGTGCTTTGCCCACAGGGCTGGTTCTTGGAGGAACAGGGAGAGACACGCTGGTCAGGGAGAAGACACGGGAGGGAGGCCTCTTCTAACAGTCCTCCTTGCTGACCCCCCGTTTCGGTGGTGTCTGCTTCGATGGAGGCCTGAGGAGGACAGGGGGTAGGGGTGGGACCCCCTCACCCCACCGTGCTCCGAGAGTCTCTTAGGAAGATAGATGTTTCCACTTTTATGCATCAAACGGATGACTACCACATGACTCAGATAGATCTCCTGTGTCACGAGACCTTCAGCATGCAGTAGAAGTGCAGGTGCTCAGGCCCTGGAAGTCCCAAGGTGTGACCTTGAGTGATCCTGCCACCTCTGCAGCTTCGGGTTTCCCGTGCGTCAGACAAAACAGTCTCTCCCTGGCCTCCCTCCACGGGGAACAGGCGGGAGTCCGACGGGGTGTGCATCTGCAAAGCCTTCAGGAGGATCAGTCTGTGTCACCTGTCTCCTCCAGGCCGACCCACAGTCGGGAGCCCCGGGGACGTGCCTGAAGTCAGGAACACGAGGGGGGCTGGTTTCGGTTCCTGTCCTGCCGCAACCTGCTGGGCCATCCTGGGCAATTTCCTTCCCCTCCCTGGACCGTGCCTGTCCCTTTGCAGCTGCTCATTTAGAATGTATATTCTAATGGCCAGTTAGCTCAGTGGTGGAGTGTCAGCCTGGCATGTGGATGGAACTCCTGGGTTCGATTCCTGGTCAGGGTACACAGGAAAAGTGACCATCTTCTTCTCACCCCTTCCCTTCTCTCTCTCTCTCTCTCTCTCTCTCTCTCTCTCTCTATCTTTTCTTCTCCCATAGCCATGGCTTGATTGATTGGAGCACATCGGCCCTGGGCACTGAGAATGGCTCCCTCTACCTCAGGCACTAAAAATAGTTCGGTTGTGAACATGGCCCCAGATGGGCAGAGCAATGGCCCCAGACAGGAGTTGCTGGATGGATCTTGGTCAGGGCACATGCAGGAGTCTGTCTCTCTACCTCTCTTACTCTCACTTAAAAACAAACAAACAAAAAAGCATATATTATATAGCTTTTAAAAAATATTTTTTATTGAGATGTAACGCCCATACCATAAAATTCACCCTTTCAAAATGTTCAATTCAAGGGTTTTTAGTATGTTCACAAAGTTGTATCTAACTTGAAAACGTTTATATCAATCCAAAAAACAAAACCATACTGCATACCCATGAAGCCATTTCCTGTTTCTTCTCCCCCCAGCCCTTGGCAACCGCTCACCTGCCCTTGGTCTCTGTGGGTTCACCTAGTCTGGGTACTCCACATAAACGGAGTCAGACAGTGTGTGGTCTCTGTGTTCGGCTTCTGTCCTTTTAGCACAGCGTCATCGAGGCTTGGGCCCGTGGCAGTGCGTATCCGGCTCTCTTTACTTTTCATGACTCGACAATATTCCGTGTGACGCGTCAGCCACGTTTGTTCATCCCTCCATCAATCCGCCGACACCGCCGACGGGCCTTTGGGTGGCTTCCTCCTGTCGGCTCTCGTGAGTGGTGCCGCCTGTGTGAGTGTTTGTTCGGACCCCCGTCTCCTGTGCCCGGGGGTGGAGAGCAGTAGAATTGCGGGATTGTGTGGTAACTCCGTGGTTAACTTTTGGGGAGCTGCCAGCCCGCCTGGCACGGCAGCTGCACCACTTTGCATGCCCGCAGGCGATGCAGGAAGGTTCCTGCTTCTTCCCGTTCTCACCTGTTCTTGCCCGTCTTCTCACTGTGGCCATCCTCGTGGATGTGAAGTAGTGTCTCATTGTGGGAAATACATATTACACCGGTCTCTAACCTGCAACACCCTTTGAAAAACGCAGTCCTACTTCGGACCGTCCACATGTAGGGCACACACCAGAGGAGCCTCTTCCGGTGCAGCAGAGACAGAGGCCTGAGCCCACCCCTCTTCGCAGCCCCCGAGGCTGGTTCTCCGGGCGGCTTCCGGACCACGGGCCTCGATGCCCTCCAAGCCCCGGAATCCGAGTCGGGCCGCCGGGCACTTCCTGGGTAGCAGCCCTCAGTCCCGTCTGGTTGCCCTGGGAAGCCAGACAGCATTTGCAGCAGTTGTGGAGTCTGCCTTGCCGTTGTGCCGGGGTTGCCACGGTGAGGGGGAGGCATGCGCTGGCTCTCCTCTGTGGTTCTAGCTCCGAGGACAGCTCTGAGGCAGGAGACAGGAAGCAAGCTGGAGAAATGCCACCAATGGCGCCCCTTCCTCAGTCCAGGAAGAAAAGTGGTGGGTTTCGCAGACGGTGCAGAGGAACACGGTGTGAAGCCAGCGGGTTTACGGAATAACCCTTGTGGAACTAACCCTCTGAGATCCAGGGTGGGGCTGGTTGGGAGGCTCCCCAGCCAGCCGGACTCCCCTCTCCCCACTGCTCTCCACATCAGCATTCTAAGGGGCACCAGGCACCCTGCTGTCTGCTGGGTGGAATATTCTGCATTCTGGTGCTGTCTTGGCAGAGAGCAGACCTCCCCCCACCACCACCACCACCGAGTTCTGTTCCCTTGGTAGCGATGCTCTGCTCTCCATAGCTGTCAAAGGCCTGAGTCATCAGACACAGAATGTTCCGTTCCCTTGGATGGGTTTTAGGGTAGCTTTCTTTTTTTATTGATGATTAATGCTTTGGGGGGGGGAAGATAATTTATAGTATAAACAGGGCCTTTCACTTAGTTCGGCTATTAGATTAACCCAAGTACCTGGCTTTCTCCCCCATGACTTGCTGATTGAGTCAGAGGCCATCATGTCTCTTTGAAGAGAGTGGGGCGTGCCAGTTTTACCACGGTGGAAACTGACACCCAGCACCCCCAGTAATCGAAGGGAGGAAGGTATCAGCCAGAGGTCCATCGCTTCATTAACAGCCCCAGAATTACAGGACCGGAGGATGTCGGATCCAGAAGCAGCTCTGAGACCTAATCCAACCCCTTGGTTTATCTCATGTGCCCGTTGAGACCATTGTGTGACTTAACAGTTGTGTTTTGACTACGTTGCTGGTTTTTTTGTTTGTTTGTTTGTTTTTATGAAATCCCCCAGAGGGTGGTGTTTCAACCCAAGGCATGGCATGCTAAGTGGTCAAGAAAGTAAGTGATGGGAGCAGCCCCAGCATGTGACCTGTGCATGCATGGGGACAAGGCACGGGAGGTGCTGCAGGACGGGCAGATAGCCTGTGCAGGGATTTTGGAGCAAAGGACAGGATTTTCCTGGGGGGTCTGCAGGCAGCTGAGAGCAGGCGGGAAAGGGTCTCGATGAGAGAGCCCTGAACACCAGGACCAAGAGCTTTTACCTGATCTTGACTTAACCGGGGCCTCTGATGAATTTGAAGGAAGTGTCAGGCCCTCTTCATGGCTCCCGCTGCTGCCCTGACCTGGGCCCTTCTAATTTCTCACCTGGGAGTTTTTTTTGTTGTTGTTTTTTTGTGTGTTTTTTTCATTTTTCTGAAGCTGGAAACAGGGAGAGACAGTCAGACAGACTCCCGCATGCGCCCGACCGGGATCCACCCGGCACGCCCACCAGGGGCGATGCTCTGCCCACCAGGGGGCGATGCTCTGCCCATCCTGGGCGTCGCCATGTTGCGACCAGAGCCACTCTAGCGCCTGGGGCAGAGGCCACAGAGCCATCCCCAGCGCCCGGGCCATCTTTGCTCCAATGGAGCCTTGGCTGCGGGAGGGGAAGAGAGAGACAGAGAGGAAAGCGCGGCGGAGGGGTGGAGAAGCAAATGGGCGCTTCTCCTGTGTGCCCTGGCCGGGAATCGAACCCGGGTCCTCCACACGCTAGGCCGACGCTCTACCGCTGAGCCAACCGGCCAGGGCTCACCTGGGAGTTTTTGATAACCTAATTCATCTACCTCCTGCCTCTGTCTTGTTCCTTCTTAGCTGTACTCCACAAAGGCCCCCCATCCTGCCCCACCCAGGGGCTTTCTAAAATGCAAAAATCTGACTGTATCCCTTGGATCTTTTAAGGCCCTTCTGTAACTCCGTGCTGCCCACAGGACAGGATCCTGGCTTGTGGTAGCTCCAGATGGTCTGGCCCTGCCTTCTCCTGCAGCCCCACCCCACCCCACCCCTGCTGTGACTCCGCCTTCTCCTGCAGCCCCGCCCCTGCTGACTCCGCTTTCTCCTGCAGCCCCATCCCTTGTGACTCCGCCTTCTCCTGCAGCCCCACCCCTGCTGTGACTCCACCTTCTCCTGCAGCCCCATCCCCACTGTGACTCTGTCTTCTCCTGCAGCCCCGCCCCTGCTGACTCCGCCTTCTCCTGCAACCCCGTCTTCTCCTGCAGCCCCATCCCCACTATGACTCCGCCTTCTCCTGCAGCCCGACTTTCTCCTGCAGCCCTGCCTTCTGCAGCTCCACCCCCACTGTGACTCCACCTTCTCCTGCAGCCCCATCCCTGCTGTGACTCCACCTTCTCCTGCAGCTCCATCCCCACTATGACTTTGCCTTCTCCTGCAGCCCCGCCTTCTCCTGCAGCCCCATCCCTGCTGTGACTCCACCTTCTCCTGCAGCTTCATCCCCACTATGACTTTGCCTTCTCCTGCAGCCCCGCCTTCTCCTGCAGCCCCATCCCCACTGTGACTCCGCCTTCTCCTGCAGCCCCGCCCCTGCTGACTCCGCCTTCTCCTGCAGCCCCGCCCCTGCTGACTCCACCTTCTCCTGCAGCCCCATCCCCACTGTGACTCTGCCTTCTCCTGCAGCCCCACTTTCTCCTGCAGCCCTGCCTTCTGCAGCTCCACCCCCACTGTGACTCCGCCTTCTCCTGCAGCTCCATCCCCACTGTGACTCTGCCTTCTCCTGCAGCCCCACCCCTGCTGACTCCGCCTTCTCCTGCAGCCCCATCCCCACTGTGACTCCGCCTTCTCCTGCAGCCCCGCCCCTGCTGACTCTGCCTTCTCCTGCAGCTCCATCCCCACTATGACTTTGCCTTCTCCTGCTGCCCTGTCCCTGCTGTGACTCTGCCCTCACCAGGCGGCCTAGTTTCCTGAGCAGCTGTGTTGCCAAATCGCTGCCTTTGTGCAGCTGTCTTTCTTCCCCTTTGATTTCTCTGCCTGGCGAACTCCTATTCATCCCACAATACCCAGTGTCAGTTTCTTTTTTTTGGAGAAGCTCTCCCTGACCTAGTCCTAAGGCCGCCATAGATGACACAAATGCATTTCTGTGCTGAAGTTCATAGAACGTGGCTTCTAAAGTACCAGAAGCTCCCATTTCTGGGTGATTGTTCTGTGATGGGCACCGAGCTACACCTGGTGCATGCAGTGTCCCGGGCTGTTCTCATGATAACCCTATGAGGTGCATTCTGACACTGCCCCATGTACAGATGAGGAAGGACGCTCACACTCAGAGAAGCAGCCTGACCTGTCCCGAGGCATGGGGCGGGAAGGTGACAGGGCTGCAGTTTGAGCCCAGATTAGTTTTGACTGTGTTTCTGCATCTTCTCTCCCCTGTTCCCTAGACCCCGCTGTACACCCCCCCGGGGACCCCATTGTAGGTCCTCAGGAAATGCTGGGCGTGGGAGGGACTGAGCAAAGGTGGACGCAGCAGGGTGGCCACAGCCGCTGTGGCAGGAGAGGGAGACGGGGGCAGGAGGAGGGGAGGCCGGGCTGAGAAGGGGCTGGGTTCACTCTGGGGGTGAGGTGACGAGAGACCATCGTGACCGCCGTGGCCAGCTCCCCACGGCTGAGGGCTTCCTTTCTACCCTCCACTCTAAGTGGCAGGCTCTGGCCACCCCGGGACAGACCTGTGGGACTCCAGGCCAGGCAGGCAGCATGGTGACAAATGTCATGGCAACCTGCCTCCTCCCTGGGGCCTAGAAAGGAAGGAGGCACAGAGAGAATCCAGGCCCCACACCGACACTCCTGAGCAGGATCCTAGAGAGGTGGCTCTCCCTGTGCGCCTGGGTGACTTCTGCCCTCCCACGAGGGACCCCTGCCTATGAGGTCCCGTCCCCGCAGGGGAAAGGCCACTTCCACCTCCATCCTGAATGAATGGCTGGCTCTGGCCTCCCAGGAGACTGTTGGCTCCATCCAGGTATAGACGCAGTCCCCTTCCAACCCCTACCCCCCACCCCCACCCCCGGGCCAGGGAGGAAGGAAGAGGGAGCTCAAGAGGAGGAGACGTTGGGGTTGCCAAGCTAGGTAGGGGCAGGGACAGCTGCGACAATGCCCTCATTGTACCTAGCCACATGCAGCTCCAAGGCAAACCAGGCATCTTGCCTGCCTCCCAGGACCCAGGCCTAGAATTCCCCCCAGCCCTTCCTAGCTGAGCTACTTAGCAACACCCACCCAAGCTGGCTCGGACGAGCGAGGCTTGTCCTCAGGTCTGAGTCCTGCCTTCACTGACAGGCTCTCCGGATGGCACAGCCTCCTCTTGGCACTTTCCCAAAGGCCAGAGGGAAAGCGTGATGGTGGGAGGAAGCAGGTGAAGCCAGGCTGCCTGAGGCTAGCTAGCAACTGGGGTCGGCTGGACCTGCAGCCACGCGACCTTGGCCCAAATGTGACAACAGATCCTGCTGGATGTTTGAGGAAATGGGCCAGGGCACACAGGCGCACTCAGCGTGGTCACCTGGTCACAAAGGATTCAGTCTGTGACAGGTGATCCTGGAAGCCACTGCCCACCCACGAGGAAGGACTGTCATCACCCCTGCCCTGCTCTAGCCAGCTGCTCCTCGCCCAGCTCCCCTGTGCTCAGGAGCCAGGTGACCGTCAGCCGCTGGTGGCCTTCCTGACGAGTGTGGGGGCGCCCTTGTGGCCCCAGCCCCTGCCCCGTGGTTCCCCCTCCAGGGCCTGGCCCTGTCGTTCCAGGAGACCTGGCCTGGGTGATTGGGCACGATGTGTGGGACACGCTGCCAAGCCCGGCCGGGCAGCTCAGGTGACAGGCGTGTTGTCAGAGGTTCCTGCGCCGGCATCCGACACCTCGGCACAGACAACGGCGGCTGTGTCCAGGCCCTCCAGGGGGACAGGCCGCATCTGTGTCACGGCCAGGAAACAGGCCACCTGAGTAGCGCCTTTGTGCGCTCAGGAGGCAGCCCCGCCGCTGGCCGCTGGCCGCTGGCCGGGACCACCAGGCTCCCCCGAGGCCCTGACGTGGGCAGGGGGCGGTGCCCTGGCCCGGGGACTCCAGGGTTGGAGGTCCAGCCCCTCAGCCTCCCGTGTTGGCTCTGCCACATACTGGGCGTGTGACCTGGGCAAGTCCCTTCCCTCGGGGATCCCTCCTCTGTAAAGGGACTAATCACAGCACTTCCTCATAGGGTTGTTGGGAGGAGTCGATGGCGTAATGTACGTAACATGCTTGGCCTGGGGGTCTGGCATTGAGCGGGGCTTGGCGAACGCTTGTTTCCCAGCATGGGGGCAGGTCTGGGGTACAGTGTGCTCAGCTGAGTCTCCTGCAACCCAGGCTAGTGTCCGTAGTCCCTGCTCTGAGCATGGAAGGAGGTAACGGGGGTCTGGAGCTGGCACAGAGTGAGCATGGTGGCTGCAGAGCCCGGGGCCCTCCACCGTGGAGCCCAGGAGCCCCCGGCTGGTGCCCAGTGCGGGCCTCCTCCTGTAGCCAACCCCCAGCCCGGCATGGGGCTTCGGCCCTCCCTAAACCCTGGAGGGCTGCGCTGGGAGCCCAAACCCCTTCCCAGGAGAGGGGCCTAGTGACTCCTAGACCGAAGCCAGAAGGCCCAAGTCCCCCTTTCCTCTTGCCAGGAAGGCCGTGGATGGGTCTCTGCAGGCACGGTCACTTTCTACTGGGCCCAGCGCACCGGGACACCCGCTGGGTGGGCATCTGCTCCCGCCCACCCCAGTCCTCATCTGCCTTGAGCCTGTGCCCCGAGTCCCTGGCGCATGCCCCGGTCAGCATGCGCCTGTGCGCGGGTGTGTACGGCACGCGTGTGGGAGGGCCAGGCTGCATGTCCGTCCGGCGTGGCCCGCGGGTCCCCCGAGCATGCCCGCTGAGGCCTGTGCAGCAGGTCTGGGCATGCCGGGGACGCGGTGCCTGTGCATGACCGTGTGTCTCCATGTGTCTTTCTACACCTGTGCTGGCGTGTTGGTCTGTCTTGTCTCTCCTGTAGACGGGAAGCCCCGAGCCCCGTGCCGACGGGCACTCTGGGAAGGTGACGTCAAGACTAGCCCAGCGTAATTTGGGGTCCCTGGTCCTGCCCCAGGGACCCTCCAGCCTGCAGCTCCCACCGAGGCGGGAGGACTGACCAGCGCAGGGGTTGGGGCTCGAGGGTCAGGGGTCCAGGGGGCCCGGCCGGGAGCGTAGAGGACTCGTGCTGCGCTAGCCGGCAGTCAGGAGGCCCTGCCCGATGCCTGCGTGACCGTGGGCAAGGCTTTGGCTGTCTGTGGGGCACGGTCACCCATCTGGACAACACGGGAATGGACTGAGGATTTCTGGCTTCCCTGAGGCCCTGCTGATAATTTTAAGTCAGGTGCCAGGAGCCAGCGGTGGCCAGACCCCGGCCCGCCGGGCCCTCGCTCAGGCCTGGGTCACCCTGCGGAAGGGTCAGAGGAGAAGCCATGCCGGGCAGCGGCCCCAGCGAGAGGATGACGTGGCCCGGCCCGGCCCTCCCCGCGGCCCCCCCAACGCGCCCTCTCTCCTCAGCCCCGGGGACACCGCCCATCCCACCCCTCACCCGGACCCGCAGCCTCATGGCCATGTCCCTGCAGGGCAGTCGACGGGCCTCCGCCGGACCCCGCAGGTGAGTCTCCCCCTTGCCCAGAACCTGGGCCTCACAAGACAGGAGGAGGGAGGGCCCCGCCTCTGCCACCAACCAGCAGCAGCTCTTTTGAGCAAGTCCTTTCCTTGGTTTTCCTACCTGGGAAATGGACTTGCGAACGCTCCCCACCTCCTGGAACCAGCGAAGGGCTCAGATGATACGGGGAACCTAACGTTCTCTGTGACCGAAACCCTTGGATTCCTGCCGACACCAGTGTTGGGGCTTGATGGTCACAGTTACTAGAGGGGTGCCACGCAGTCTCTTCTTGGGCTCATGTGGCCTCCCTTGATTTCACCCCTGTGTGCTCCTCCTCCTGTCTCTGCTCCTCCCCATTTTTCTCCACCTGTGGCTCAGACCTCCTGCTCTAGGCTCAGGGGGACCCTGGAAGTTGAGGCCCCTTTAAGGATAGAGGGGACCCCGCCCTTGACCTGCAGCCCCGCCCAGCCTCCATTCTTGCCCCGGGGGAGCCGGGAGGACCGACCAGCCTGCCTCTGTCTGCTTTTCCGTCTTGATTGGCACTGTCTGTTTTGTCCCCCCCCCCGTCTGTGCATCCCCATCTCCCCTCTGCTTCTCTCCCGCCGACGGCGACCCCGAAGTGGGGGCCCCTTGGGCCGCAGCGGCCTGGCGGTGTTCGCCCAGTGCCCGCCGCTGCCCACCAGCCAGAGCGAGCACCTGCCTCCTCTTCCCGCCTCCAGGCGCACCTCCCCGCCCGTGAGCGTGCGGGATGCCTACGGGGCCTCCTCGCTCAGCAGCAGCAGCAACTCGGGCTCCTGCAAGGGCAGCGACAGCAGCCCCACGCCCAGGTAACCACTGCCGCCCCCCCACCCCCACCGCCCACCCGGCCCAGCAGGGAGCCCGAGGGTCCTGACCGAATGTCCCCAACGCTCCCTCCCTGGCTGCGTGACCTTAAGCAGGTCACGTCTGTCCTCTCTCTCTGAGCCTCAGTTCCTGTGTCTGTGAAATGGGTGTGACCAGCGGTGGGATTCAAATAATTTCACAACCAGTTCTCTGCCCTAGTGACCGTTTTAAGTATAAAAAAAAAATGATTAGGCTGAAAGGTAGTTTATTATTTCAGGCATGTGATACTTAGATAAGAACAATAAAAGAGGTATACAAAACTAGTCTATGTTATAAGAGTTTTAAAATATTGATGAACAAGTATTAAATAATACCTGACCAAAAAAAACAATGAAACTGTCATTTAAGATATTTCCATATTGCTTCTTTTTTTTTTTTTTTTTTTTTTTTTTATAGAAGCTGGAAATGGGGAGAGACAGTCAGACAGACTCCCGCATGCGCCCGACCGGGATCCACCCGGCACGCCCACCAGGGGCGACGCTCTGCCCCTTCGGGGCGTCGCTCTGCCGAGACCAGAGCCACTCTAGCGCCATCCCCAGCGCCCAGGCCATCTTTGCTCCAATGGAGCCTTGGCTGCGGGAGGGGAAGAGAGAGACAGAGAGGAGGGGGGGGGGTGGAGAAGCAAATGGGCACTTCTCCTATGTGCCCTGGCTGGGAATCGAACCCAGGTTCCCCGCACGCCAGGCCGACGCTCTACCGCTGAGCCAACCGGCCAGGGCCCATATTGCTTCTTGATGGGCGTCCTTATTGGCAATTTTTTTCACCAACGGATGGAATGAACATGACCACGGGCGCTTAGAACACGCTGTTGCGCAGATGAATATTCAAAAAGAGCAAGGCGGGCAGCCGCCCGGCTTACAGAGGACCCTGATGACCAGGGCCATTTTAGCAACCGAGCCGCTGAACTCAACAAAATAATGAGATCGGTTCTGCTGAACCAGTGCCAACCGGCTGAATCCCACCGCTGCACCTGCCATCAGGCTGATGTCCCAGGAAGGAACAAGGTGTCAAGCCCGAAGTCCCCTGCCCAGCGGCCCCAGGGCTCCTGTTTCCTGACAAGGGACACCTTCCCCAGGAGATGCTGCGTCCACCTTGCTGGCGGGGACTGGGTGATGGGAGGGTCCGGTGGCAGGGCCAGCTGGCGCGGGGAGAGGTTCCGCCTGGCACGGTGTCGGAAGGTCCCTCGCAGCTTCTGCCATCTTGTTTCCCTCCGGGAAACACTGAGGTCTTCACTCTGAAGAGCATTCACAAAAACCCACTTTCCAGGGACCCTCTCAGGGCGAGAGAGGCTGAGTTGTGTGCTCAGGAAAGGCGGACAGGGACTGGGAAGGCAGGATCGGGTTTGGGGCGGCAGGGCGAGAGGAGCCGTGGGTCCCCGAAGTCCAGGAAGCCAGAGCAATAATGCCCGCACCGCCCTGTTTCCCCGGCGCTGAAATACAAGTGGAGGCAGGAAAACGTGGGTTTGGGATTGGGTCCCTTCCCGTCTCCCAGTCTCCACGTCCTTACCTGTGAAAGGGGGCCAGGCAGCCCGGAGGCTTCGACCAGTGGATGTCCGTAGGTGGCCTGTACCTGGTGGCACACGTGTGTGTGTGTGTGTGTGTGTGTGTGTGTGTGTGTGTGTGTGTGTGTGTATGGGTACGCAGGCACTAACGGCTGGAACTCCCTGTACTCAGATGTGTGCTCCACGGGAGTGTGCGTGCAGATTATGAAGGGGAGAGGCCCTTGCGCCCCAGCCCCGGCTCCAGCTGCGTTCCCCGGGTTGGGGGACGGGACACCTGAGCTCTCTCTGGCACTGGATGATGGCGATGGTGTCAGCAGAGTGCCCAGCACGGTGCCAGGCTTGTGCTGTATGTGCTGTGGGGTGTCTCCCTGCCCCCAGGCAGGGGACCGCCCTGACACTGAGGTCTTCACTCCGAAGAGCATTCACAAAAACCCACTTTCCAGGAAAGGGCTGGGTATTCGCTGGCCCACACGGGCTGTGGCCTGGACCCCTGTGCTGGGACCAGGACGGTGAGGCTGGCACCCTCTTGCCCCCTGGAGGTACCTTGCCCTCCTCTCTGCCCCCACCCCCGGCTGCCCTGACCAGAGTCATCTTGCAGGCGCTCCATGAAGTATACGCTCTGCAGCGACAACCACGGCATCAAGCCCCCCACCCCTGAGCAGTACCTGACCCCCCTGCAGCAGAAGGAGGTCTGCATCCGGCACCTGAAGGCCAGGCTGAAGGACACGCAGGACCGGCTCCAGGACCGGTGAGCAGGCGGCCGGGCAGCCCTCGGCAGCCCTGGGGACGCACTCCACTCTGAGGAACCCAGGCCCCAGGCGTCTCTGGGCAGGAGGAAGGGGCTGGGGCACCTTTCCCAGCCAGCCCGATGGGAGCCCATTTCCGAGCGCGCACCAGCCCGTCCCCTCTCTGTGGCCCTCTTTGACGAGGTCAGGTAGCTGCTGGGGGCCAGGCCGGGAGCAGTGTCCCCTGGGAGGGCCTGTTGGACTTCCAGCCCCGGGCAGGGCGCTCCCAGTTCTAGCCTGGCAGCCCCCTTCTGCTCATTTCTTACCCCTGGCTCCTGTCCACCAGGGGAGCGTGGCCCGGGCGTCCTCCCTGGCTTCCCTTCTCTGCCCTGCGCCTCACCAGGGCACTCTTGACCCACCCGTTCAGGCCCCGGAAGCCTTCCTCTTCATCTGCTTGTAGATGGCAGGTGATCAGGAGAAACCGAGCTCTGACCCAGCCCAGGGTGGTCTCCCGGGACCCTCCTTGGGCCCCTCGGGGAGTGCCTTCTCCAGACCCGAGGTCCGGGGCTTTCCCTCCCAGTCCCTGCGTGTCCAGGCCAGTGGCTCCAACTTCGCCACGGAGGCTGCGGGGCTGGCCTCTGATCTCTTCTTCATCGTTTTGACCGTCTTCTCCGGACTGTGTCGATTCTAACAGCACAGCTGAGCCTGCACTGGGCTAGGCGCTACGTGGGGCACGGGGAGGGGGGGGGCAGGCCGCCATGACCACACCTCCCTTTATCTTTGACATATATGTATGTTATATATCTATAGAGAGATATATAACATTATATATATAACTTATATTCTATATGTATTTTATATTATATATAATATTATTTTATGTTATATATTATAGATATTGTATTATGACTTTATTGAGAGGGAATTCACATACCGCACGATTTGATTACCTGGGTCATGTTCACTGCAGCCATCACCAGTGTCTGATTCCAGAACACTCTCTCACCCCGGAAGGAAACCCCACTGCCCCAGCAACCCTGCCCCGTCTCTCTTCCCATCTCCCAGTGGAAGCGTTTGGCGCCCACGGCCACGCCTCCCTCACCCAGAGCCCAGCAGGTGCAGCTGGCATGGGAGCCGCAGGGGGTCCTCCAGGGCCCCCCCACCCCCGTGTCGTCAGAGTGGGGGTTCCTGTCTCTGTTCCCCCTTGTCCTCCCAGCCACACCCTGGGTCTGCCTGGCGGCCGCACGCCTGTCCCCAGGAAGGAGACGGTGGCCCGTCCCGCAGAGCAGGCCAGCCGGTCTGCCCCATGGTGGAGGCAGGATGCCCCGGTCGTGGACATGCCCACACCTCGCCTCCCTCGGGGCTCCGCACCCGCTCCCCTTGCGGGCACTAGCGGCAGTTCCTTCGCCTGCTTGGTGGCCACACTCCGCACACTCTCCACAGATCCCGCCATCCCCGGCCAGAGCTGGCCTTCTCCTCCGAACGTCATCCACACTCTGTGCTCTCGGGGGTGGGGGGGTGGGGGGGGCTGTGCCTGGACCCGGTTCACATACGATGTCCTAGGCAAGGCTGGAGGACTGTAGCTGCCGGCGGTCCTGCCGGCTCCGTGGAGAGGGGACGGGGACCCGCAGGGCTGAGCATGCCCACTTCCTTCTTCCAAACTCACTCCTCCTCCCTGGGCTCAGCATCAGTGAGGGGAGTCCCCCTGGGGGAGCCCCCCACCCCAAGACCAGAGGGGTCAAGGGGTCCCACACCTGTCCGCTCTTTTGTTGCCACTCTGAGCAGCTCCGGTCCCCGCTGCAGTCCCCGAGTTGTGTCCTGTGAGGGATCTGTCTGTCCCCTTCCTCACGATGCCGTGGACGACCTTTGTGGCCCCTGGGGCCCCAGCCCAGGGCCCTTCGGCACATACAGCAGCACGAGACCCCTGCCTGCATTTCCTGAGCTGAGCTTCTGGTCTCACGTGGTGCTCGAGCTGGGACCGTCACTCTAACGTGACATTGTGCCCTTCGTGGGTTTTATTTATTTACAGGAATGCTGGGCCGAGCGGCCGGCTGCGTGGGGGCCATGCCGCTGAGAGGTGGGCTGAGGGAGCAGCGCCCAGGGCGGGGTCCAGTCTCACTCCTTTCTCTCAGCTTCTGGCCCATCCCGGTTGTGCCTCTGGACGTGGAGGCACCCTTGTCTAACTCGCCTCCCTCCTCTGTGCCCCCCAAGTCACTGGTGACTCAGGGATTTATAAAGGGCTGAGGGTCTGGACGAGGGTCCGATGACCGTCTGTTTCCCTGGCACCTCCTCTTCTCTCGGGAGTGGCTGGGCGCCTTCTCCTCCACTTTTCTTTTCCTTTCCACAGTAGATACAGAAAAGTAAATGTCCACCCTGGGTGACGAGCACAACCCTGTTTTCATCATTTCTCCTGTAGTCATCCCCTTCTCTCTCCGCTTGAGGGAAGACATAGCATTATCAGCTCTTCCCGCCCCCCCCATACTGAAGGTGATAATTTCTCTGATGAAAACCAGAGCTGTCCCCTGCCCTGTCCCCAGGTTCTCTGGCCAAATGTCCCTTCGTTTAGAATTTCCACAGCCGGCTTTGGTAGGAGGTCATGTCCCTTTCTCTAGGGCAAAGAGGTTAGGTTTCATTTTGTTGTGTTATGAAGTTTTTTGTGTGTTTTTGTTTTTTTAATTCAGTGAACAGACGGGAGGCAGAGAGACACTCTCGCATGAGCCCCAACTGGGATCTACCCAGCAAGCCTGCTAGGGGGCGATGCTCTGCCCATCTGGGGCTGCTGCTCTGTTGTTCAGCAGCCAAGCTCTTCTTAGTGCCTGAGGCGGAGGCCATGGAGCCATCCTCAGCACTCGGGCCAACTTTGCTCCAATGGAGCCTTGGCTGCGGGAGGGGAAGAGAGAGACAGAGAGGAAGGAGAGGGGGCAGGGTGGAGAAGCAGATGGGCGCTTCTCCTGTGTGCCCTGGCCTGGAGTTGAACCCAGGACATCCACACGCGGGACTGGTGCTCTACCACTGAGCCAGCCGGCCAGGGCCTATGAAGACTTTTATGAGGATGTGTTAGGTTTGTATAGTATAGCGGCAGCATTTTTGAATTGAGACTTTTGATTGTCTAGCGCAGGAGTCCCCAAACTTTTTACACAGGGGGCCAGTTCACTGTCCCTCAGACCGTTGGAGGGCCGGACTATAAAAAAAAAACTATGAACAAATCCCTATGCACACTGCACATATCTTATTTTAAAATAAAAAAACAAAACGGGAACAAATACAATATTTAAAATAAAGAACAAGTAAATTTAAACAAACTGACCAGTATTTCAATGGGAACTATGCTCCTCACACTGACCACCAATGAAAGAGGTGCCCCTTCCAGAAGTGCGGCGGGGCTGGATAAATGGCCTCAGGGGGCCGCATGCGGCCCGCGGGCCGTAGTTTGGGGACCCCTGGTCTAGCGCCTCTTCCATGGGTAATAGACATGAACGTGGACCATTACCTGCATATTGGCCCCTGGGGTGGGAATGCCGTAGTGTCTCTTAGCTCGATTTCTTCTCCCCCCTCCACCAGGAGGGGGCCTGTCTTGTCTTCACTGCTTGACCCCCACCCCATTCCCCCAGGGGAGTGAAGAGAAGTTCCTTCTGTTTTCCACTCTGTATCATAACCTGTGGGGGAGGGGGACATGATGCAGGCCCTGCGGTGAGCCTGTGTGTCCCGTCTGCCCGCAGGGACACAGAGATCGACGACCTGAAGACGCAGCTGTCGCGCATGCAGGAGGACTGGATCGAGGAGGAATGCCACCGGGTGGAGGCCCAGCTGGCGCTGAAGGAGGCCCGCAAGGAGATCAGGCAGCTGAAGCAGGTCATCGACACGGTCAAGAACAACCTGATCGACAAGGACAAGGGGCTGCAGAAGTACTTCGTGGACATCAACATCCAGAACAAGAAGCTGGAGACGCTGCTGCACAGCATGGAGGTGGCCCAGAATGGCGCGGCCAAGGAGGACGGCGCCGGGGAGTCGGCCGGGGGCTCCCCCGCCCGCTCCTCCCCCGCCCGCTCCCTCACGCGCAGCTCCACCTACACCAAGCTGAGTGACCCCGCCGTCTGCGGGGACCGGCCCCCCGGGGACGCCCCGGGCGGCTCCTCCACGGAGGATGGGGCTGACAGCGGCTTCGTGGGCAACGACGACACGCTGAGCCGGACGGACGCGCTGGAAGTCAGCAGCCTGCTGTCCTCGGGCGTGGACTGCGGCCCCGAGGAGGCCTCGCGGCACGGCTCCTTCAGCCTGGGGCCGCGCTGGCCCGCAGGCAGCGCCTACGAGAAGCAGCCGGGCGGCACGGAGGCCGGCGTGCAGGCCAGCTGCATGCAGGAGCGCGCCATCCAGACGGACTTCGCCCAGTGCCAGCCCGACCTGGACGCCATCCTGGAGAAGGTGACCAAGGCCCAGGTCTGCGGGACAGGCCCCAAGCCCGGGGACAGGTGCCCGGAGCCGGACCCCCACCCCTCCGGGCCCAGAGACACCCACTCGGCGGTGGTGGTGACGGTGGGCGACGAGCTTGAGGCCCCGGAACCCATCGTCACCCGCGGGCCGAGCCCACACCGGCCCAGTGCCAACCCCAACCCCAACCCCTGCCTGTCGGTGAGCGTGGCGTGCCCCGTGGAGGAGGAGGAGGAGGCCGCCGCCTCCGCAGCCGAGAAGGAGCCCCGGAGCTACTGGAGCCGCCACTACATCGTGGACCTGCTGGCGGTGGTGGTGCCGGCCGTCCCCACGGTGGCCTGGCTGTGCCGCTCCCAGCGGCGCCAGGGCCAGCCCATCTACAACATCAGCTCCCTGCTGCGGGGCTGCTGCACCGTGGCCTTGCACTCCATCCGCCGGATCAGCTGCCGCTCGCTGGGCCCGCAGGGCGCGGGCTCGGCCGGCGGTGGAGGCGGCGGCTCCCAGCTCTGAGGACGCCCGCCGTCCCCGGCCCGTGACCACTGATTGTAGGGGTGCCGGCCTCCCTCTCGCACCTTCCTCCCCGTGGGGCATCATCTTATTTATTTAGTTTCGGGTTTGGAAGTGGTTTTCTTCAGGGTGTCGACCGACCGTGTCGGGGGCGCTGGGCGTGGGGCTTGGAGGGAGTCATCCCGCAGCTTGGACGGGAGAAGGGGGAAGGGGTGACCGCGGTCCACCGTTGGACACATTGCAGAGGGAACGTGGTGACGTCATCAATCCAGCCCCGCCCCCGGCCCCCCCCACGGTCCACCGTTGGACACATTGCAGAGGGAACGTGGTGACGTCATCAATCCAGCCCCGCCCCCGCCCCCCCCCACGGTCCACCGTTGGACACATTGCAGAGGGAACGTGGTGACGTCATCAATCCAGCCCCGCCCCCGGCCCCCCCACGGTCCACCGTTGGACACATTGCAGAGGGAACGTGGTGACGTCATCAATCCAGCCCCGCCCCGGTCCCCCCCACGGTCCACCGTTGGACACATTGCAGAGGGAACGTGGTGACGTCATCAATCCAGCCCCGCCCCCACCGCCCACCGCCCAGGCCCTTCACCAGGGCAGCCCCTGCTCAGGAAGTCTCCGGTGTATGGATCTGGGGAGGCTGGGCCTCCGCTGCCCGCTGCAGCCTCCCATCCCCCAGCCCTCCGAGTCCTGTCGGTCCCCTCATCACTCCACCCGCCCCCCTCGCCCTCAGACCAGCTCCTGGGCCGGTCTTCTTTCCTCAGATGGAGGCAGCTGCGACCCAAAGGACAGGCACCTGACCCGGGACCCCCAGCGGGCTCTGGAGCTAATGGGCCTGGGCTGGAGGCCCCGCCTCCTCCGACCCCCCCCCCCCACTGTGGTGGAAAGGCAGTGATGGGCAGGAGGCAGCAGAGGGCCATGTGGGTGCTACGTCTGTGTGTCTGTCTGTCCAGGACCCTCCCCATGATCCGTTTTTCTCTGGAGCTTTTGGGTGTGTCCTATTGTCCTTTCTGTGAGAACTGAGCCAGGCAGGCTCAGGCTGGGGTAGAGGGGGGGTGCGCGGCTCAGGAGCCCCTCCCGCCGGCAGCTGGGACAAAGCCTTGTGGTCTGGGAGGCCGGGCTGCATGAACTCAGCCGTCCTCAGCGGAGCGTGAGAAGCCAGAGGCCTCAGTGGCCCCTGGGGCCCATCCCGGCGTTCTGGGGGGGCCTTGGGCCCACTTCTGCTTTGCATTGTGTTCGCTCTGGGACTCCGCTCTCAGGCAGCCCAGGACCTCCTGCAAGGCGGCTGCTGACTTCCTAGGGTGAGGGTTCCTGGCATCTCAGACGGAACCTTTCCTGGGAGGGAATTCCTGCAGGGTGACGGGAGATGGGGCACTGAAGCCATGATGTCGTCCAGGCCAAAGCAGGAGGGCCGTGGGCTGTGTCCTGGGCTGGGGGGGGGGCAGTAGGGCCCGGGGAAGGCTCACTGTCCTCCCTGCTTCCCCGGAGGGACCACATGGGGGGAGGGGGGTTGGCCAGCCAAGCTGCTGACAATTTATTCCCGTTATTATTTGACAAAGAAGACCCCGTTCTTGCTCCCTGCAGGACTCGCACCCATCTGGTCACCCCACCCACTTCTCGGAGTTAGGCCTCACATTTGGAGGGGGGGCGTTGGTGGGACCCCTTCTGGCCTATGAGCCACTCTGGTTCTCTGCCAAGGATGCTTGCCCACCCCTGCTGCTCCAGCAGCCGCCACCCGACTGTGGGCTCTGCCCTTCCCCTCTGTGCCCCCCACTCAAGGTGGGGCACCTGCATGCACTGGGAGCGGGCGGCAGCCCCTCCGCCACGCGCTTTGTGCCTCAAAGACCCCCCACTTCCGTCCGGGGCCTCAGACCAGCCATCCTTCGCGGAGCACCCCCCTCCCCGCCCCCAACCCCGCCCCGGCCCTAGCTGAACCAAACCTGAGCTCCTGGGGCCTGGCCGGGGCTGCCCCAAGGACACTGGGGCCGTGGCCCCAGGGGGCGGCTGAGTGGACAGCCCCGATCCAAAGCCTAGCCGGGACTGGCCACGCCCCCAGCCTCCTGTGCCGTGGACTCACGGCTGCACAGCGTCTCGTTAGAAATAGTCAAAGCTTTGCCGAGAAAAATAAACGTATGGCTCTACTTGATCTTGTAAAAAACTTGATCTGTTTTTCACCCCTGGAACTTAGTGGGGCGGCTGGCTCCTCCGCTCCTGTCCACCTAGTGCTCTCTGTGGCCTTCCTGTGTGTCTTGTGTGTCGGTGGTTGTGGTCAGGGCTGCGGGCCATAGTCCATTCGGTCCCCGTTGCTGGAGAAGCCACTCGTGAAGGGCTGGCCTGGGCCTGGCCCCCAGGCCTCTGGGTGAGGTGAGAGGGGCCAGCTGCCGGCCCCTCTGCCTGCTCTGGCCCGAGACCGCCCGCCGTGGTGGCAGGGGCCCTCACCTGCAGCAGCAGGGAGGGTCCTCTCTTTGGGGAGGGCCGGCGGGGCCTTCCACAGGCTTTTCTTCTTCGTGTTAGCGGAGGAGGCGGCTTGCTGGCCAGCCCTGGGACCGCGTGGGTCGGGGGCCCCGCCGGGCTCCTGCGTGTGTGCGTGTGTGTGTGTGCTCCGTGTCCGCATCTATGCAAAAGGCGCAGCTCCGCAAGCAGGCGGTGGGGGTGCAGCGGCCTGGCCCCGCCCCCGGCTAGACAGGGCGCAGCACGCGGGGTGGCGAGCGCAGGGCCAGGGCCGGGGCTGTTGAGGGCTCCCCCTCCAGATGCCTGCTGCCCACCCCTCCTGTCGGCCGTGACCTCGCCCTCCCGCCCTTGGCTTCTGGGGCAGAAATCCTGGGGGCCGATTAGATCCTACGGACCGGACCGTGCTTCCCAAGAGCCACTTTGTGAAACTGCTGGTCCCTTGGAGCTTAGCGGCTGGAAGGGACGTCTCAGGTGCAGGGTCCCCGGCCAGAGCGGCCTTGCTGCTTCTCTGGGCCGGGCTCAGGCAGGAATCGGGCCAGGACCGGACTCTGCGCAACAGCCAGCTTCAGGCAGAGTTTACCGAGCATCTCCCAAGGGGTAACTTAGCTTTTCACTGAACACCCTTCCCAGTCGCCACTCAGACAGGGGTATCTGACCACGCCTCGGGGATGGGTGGGCAGAGGACTAGGTTCTGGGGCAGAGGCCTCCCGAGGGGCTTCTGCCCAGTGACCTCATCATCCCCTCTCTGACCCAGGGGCAAATAGTCACAGTGCGTTCTGATAGGCCGCCCTCCCCCTTGGCAGAATTAAGGGGGTCCGGGCAGGGGGAGGGGATTCACTCTGTCTCCTTTGTCCTGTTGTTCAGCAGAGCTGTCCCTGCAGCAGACAGCTCCGAATTAAAGCATGAAACACACAAGCCTGCTTTCGTTACATCTCTCCTTTTTTCCGGAGGGGGTGGGGCAGTGGCGTGCACCCTGGAGGAAGCCAAGAGGCAGAGAGGTCTGTTTCCAAGGTCAAGGGCATTAAGACAGCTGTGTGCTGGTTCAGCCCTGCCGTGCAGCCGCTGGGGCCCGGAGCCCTGGTGGGGGTCAAAGGATCTGGAAGCATCTGCCCTGGTGGCCCAGGGTGTCAGACCCTGTGAGTACACTGCGTTCCTCCCGCCGGCCCAAGGAGGGAGTTCTCACCCATTCCGCAGCGCAGAGGCGGTCCGCGGCCAGTGAGCAGGGGCTCTCAGAAGCCAGCGCCCCTGTCCCCGAGTCCCACACGGGCCTCTCCCTCGCGCCCTCCCTCCACCGACTGGCAGGCCGCGTGTGACTCTGGCAGAGCTAAACCACCTCTCTCCGTGGCAACGTGTCAAAGAGGCCTTGGTCTGATGACCACTTGAAACGAAACCAGCCCGGGACACGTCGGGGGGCTGGACCCCGGCAACGTTCAGTTACTTTTGAGGACGGAATTTTTTTTTATTTAAAACCAAAGCTTTATTCAAAAGACAGCGCGGTATTACAACTATGTACAGTTCTGTGACAAAAGATGGAGTGATGGAGCAAGACACGCTTCTCACGAAGGAAGGAGTCTTGTTCTCTCAGTATGTGCGACTGTTTCCTCTGCTAGAGTCAACATCTGCAGAGGGACCCGACCGCGACTTCAAGAAGTGTCCTTGCCGGCCTGCCTGCGTCCTCAGCGTTTAAATCGGCACCGAGCTGGGCTGCTCATGGGCCCGGCCCCTGCCTCAGTCCAGGCCAGAGTCTGAGGCTCCGAGGAGGCCTGAGCTCTAAGTAGCAGACGATGTGATCGGATGTCACCCCACCTGGGACACAGGCCCTCAGTCAAGACATTCCCTGCTCCCGGGAGGCAGGCCTCTGAAACTTGTCATCCTGGAGGACTGTCCTTTTCCCGCAGGAGGGAGGGAGGGCTGAGATGCCCTCCTGTGACCTCAGACGTCTGGGATGGAGTGGTCCATGGTGTGGTGGAGCAGAGTCGGGGACAACCTAGGGACAGCGATGACAGTGGCCAAAGCTGGCAGTGCCTGCCCTCCTCCCTCGCAGCCCATGCCTCCCACGGGAGCCTTCGCTTTTATGTGGAAGACTTTGATGTCACCAGAAGCCACCAGACACCCTGAAGCGGGGGGAGGACCTGAAGCCGGGCTGCGCACTGTGTGGGCCTTGAGGGAAGCCGGGGCAGCAGAGGAGGGGGGGTTAGGGGGAGAAAGGAGGGGACCAGCCGGGGCAGCAGAGGAGGGGGGGTTAGGGGGAGAAAGGAGGGGACCAGCCGGGGCAGCGGAGAATGGGGGGTTAGGGGGAAAAAGGAGGGGACCAGCCGGGGCAGCGGAGAATGGGGGGTTAGGGGGAGAAAGGAGGGGACCAGCCGGGGCAGCGGAGAAGGGGGGGTTAGGGGGAGAAAGGAGGGGACCAGCCGGGGCAGTGGATAATGGGGGGTTAGGGGGAGAAAGGAGGGGACCAGCCGGGGCAGTGGATAATGGGGGGTTAGGGGGAGAAAGGAGGGGACCAGCCGGGGCAGTGGAGAAGGGGGGGTTAGGGGGAGAAAGGAGGGGACCAGCCGGGGCAGTGGAGAAGGGGGGGTTAGGGGGAGAAAGGAGGGGACCAGCCGGGGCAGCGGAGAAGGGGGGGTTAGGGGGAGAAAGGAGGGGACCAGCCGGGGCAGTGGATAATGGGGGGTTAGGGGGAGAAAGGAGGGGACCAGCCGGGGCAGTGGATAATGGGGGGTTAGGGGGAGAAAGGAGGGGACCAGCCGGGGCAGTGGAGAAGGGGGGGTTAGGGGGAGAAAGGAGGGGACCAGCCGGGGCAGTGGAGAATGGGGGGTTAGGGGGAGAAAGGAGAGGACCAGCCGGGGCAGCGGAGAAGGGGGGGTTAGGGGGAGAAAGGAGGGGACCAGCCGGGGCAGCGGAGAAGGGGGGGTTAGGGGGAGAAAGGAGGGGACCAGCCGGGGCAGCGGAGAAGGGGGGGTTAGGGGGAGAAAGGAGGGGACCAGCCGGGGCAGTGGATAATGGGGGGTTAGGGGGAGAAAGGAGAGGACCAGCCGGGGCAGCGGAGAAGGGGGGGTTAGGGGGAGAAAGGAGGGGACCAGCCGGGGCAGCGGAGAAGGGGGGGTTAGGGGGAGAAAGGAGGGGACCAGCCGGGGCAGCGGAGAAGGGGGGGTTAGGGGGAGAAAGGAGGGGACCAGCCGGGGCAGCGGAGAATGGGGGGTTAGGGGGAGAAAGGAGGGGACCAGCCGGGGCAGCGGAGAATGGGGGGTTAGGGGGAGAAAGGAGGGGACCAGCCGGGGCAGCGGAGAAGGGGGGGTTAGGGGGAGAAAGGAGGGGACCAGCCGGGGCAGCGGAGAAGGGGGGGTTAGGGGGAGAAAGGAGGGGACCAGCCGGGGCAGTGGATAATGGGGGGTTAGGGGGAGAAAGGAGGGGACCAGCCGGGGCAGCGGAGAATGGGGGGTTAGGGGGAGAAAGGAGGGGACCAGCCGGGGCAGCGGAGAATGGGGGGTTAGGGGGAGAAAGGAGGGGACCAGCCGGGGCAGCGGAGAATGGGGGGTTAGGGGGAGAAAGGAGGGGACCAGCCGGGGCAGCGGAGAAGGGGGGGTTAGGGGGAGAAAGGAGGGGACCAGCCGGGGCAGCGGAGAAGGGGGGGTTAGGGGGAGAAAGGAGAGGACCAGCCGGGGCAGCGGAGAAGGGGGGGTTAGGGGGAGAAAGGAGGGGACCAGCCGGGGCAGCGGAGAAGGGGGGGTTAGGGGGAGAAAGGAGGGGACCAGCCGGGGCAGCGGAGAAGGGGGGGTTAGGGGGAGAAAGGAGGGGACCAGCCGGGGCAGCGGAGAAGGGGGGGTTAGGGGGAGAAAGGAGAGGACCAGCCGGGGCAGCGGAGAAGGGGGGGTTAGGGGGAGAAAGGAGGGGACCAGCCGGGGCAGTGGAGAATGGGGGGTTAGGGGGAGAAAGGAGGTGACCAGCCGGGGCAGCGGAGAAGGGGGGGTTAGGGGGAGAAAGGAGGGGACCAGCCGGGGCAGCGGAGAAGGGGGGGGTTGGGGGAGAAAGGAGGGGACCAGCCTTACTTTTTGACCATGTGCTCGTAGATGACGGTTGGGATGACCGTCAGGGTGACAACATTCCCGGCCGTGGCCAGGATCTCCGTGACCTCTTTGTCCTAGAGGGGAGACGAGTGAGCGGTCACCCCAGGGGCCAGAGCCAGCTCTGCAGGCTGCTCTGGGGGGCGGTCAGTGTGGCCCCTGCTGGAGGACGCCGTGGACCCCTGACTGCAGGGTGGGGCTGCCCCTCAGGCAGGGGACAGTCCCCTGCAGACACCCAGATGAGGCCTTGTTCGAGTGCAAATGCACCCCCCCCCCCCCCAGAATGCCCTGGGTAAATGATGCCTGCCACTCCCCACCGTCACCTCGAGGACCAGGCACGTGGGCCTGACACATAACAGAGCTTTACAAACGTTACTGCTCTCCTCCCCTGCCCCCCGCAGGGGCCCCGGGAATCTCGCCAAGCCACATCTTCTACCCCAGCTCCCCAGCCCCAATCACCCCAGTCACACTCGGGGTCTGGCCCCAAAACAGGGAGGCACAAACCACGTGGCGGGGGACATGAGGGGCACCCGCCACCCGCTGGGCCCCAGCTGGCCGGCCAGCCTGAGCTAAGCCCTCATGGGAGCTTCTTAGCATCTTGTTCACCAGTAAAAAGAGAAAGGTCTGCAGCAGCCGTCAGGGCCCTGCCGAGCACGAGAAACGGAGGCCCCCAGGCAGAATGTGCCTAGCGGGTCGAGAGCTGAACCCACGGCCGCCGTTGAGCCTCCGGCCCTCGCGCCAAGGCCAGGGACCTTGTCCTGACTCGCATCTCGAACTCGGCTGTGATTCCTTAGTTGTTCCAGGGTAAATGGGAGAAGGCGTGCCTGACAGGACTAGTGGCTGCCGCAGAGCGGAAGTAGATCAACTTTGAACAGATACAAGGAGTAGCTGTCCCGGGCCACTCGGGAAAGGGACAGGCCGGGTGCTCGGGGCCTCAGCACACTGTGGTTTGGCAGGGTAACCGGGGAGTCCGTCACCGAGCCTTGTGCCATCAGAGAGGAGAGGACCGGCAGCCCGTGTCGAATGACTGTCCCCTGGCAGCTGGGATCAATGAGCTATCACACTCCGAAAGGGTGAATTCACTAGCATCTACCGCACAAAGTAGGGAGGTGTTCGCACACACAGCCAGGAGCCGCCGGGCTCCTGTGTCCTCTCACCGGTCACCACACCCCTCTCTCTGTCACACCTTTGGCCTATGGGTTAGCGTCCACAGCTGATACTGATTGAGCACTTACTATGTGCCCGAAGTTCTATGTACTTAACCATCTTATTGAATCCTCGCAGCAACCTTAGGATGAAGAACCGGAGGCTCGTAGGGGGACCGCAGCCCGCCCACACACGTGGACCGCCCCCCACCCCTGCGGCAGTCTCCCCGCCCCTGAAGTTCCGGGGCGGGGCCCCGCCGGCCGGCCGAGGGCCCTACCTTCAGCCCGATGACGTTCTGCCCGTTCACTTCGCACACGTAGTGGTTGGTGAGGAGCCCGTTGCGGGCTGCGGAGCTCCCCTTGACTACGGAGACCACCTTCCCCTTCTTGATGACGAAACCAACGTGGCCGCTGCTGTCCTTGTGCATGGTGACAGTCCTCTGGAACGGCCTGCCGGGAAGGGACAGTGAACAGGACCCTGGGACGCGGCCCGAGGCGAACAGAGAGAGAGAGAGAGGCCCGTGCGACGGGCCGGCGACTCACCTGTCCCGGACGACCATGACGATCTTCTCGGCCGACGCCCTCTTCACCGCCCGGTGGGCCTTGTCGGTGCTCCACCCGGCGCAGTCGCGCCCGTCGATCTGCAGGATCTGGTCCCCGAACCGCAGCCCCACCAGGGACGCGGGGGTGTTGGCCTGGACCAGCTGCACAAAGAGCCCCTAGGAGAGGCAGGGCCCCGGTCAGCTGCCCTCACCCGGAGCCCGGGGCCCTCCTTCCTGGCCCTCCGGGGGGCCTCCGTGATACAGACACTCCAGCTCTGCGGGCAGGCACACTGGTCACCCCGTTTTCCCAGGGAGGAAACTCCCCAGGCCACGCAGCTAGGGAGCAGCCCAAGCAGAATTTCAACTCTGGCTAGAGGCTGTACCCTCCACCACTGGGCTGCACGGCCTCTGACAAAGGCCCTACAGACAGCCACTGGGCAGCCAGAGGTCCCTGTGCACTGGGAGACAAGGGCGAGGGAGGCTCTGAGCGGCAGGAGCCCCTGAGAGGCAAGTGGGAGGTCCCCCCTGCAATCCAGCGCCAGCCCTTGGGTCTTGGGAGAGGGGGTTGAGGGGAGGCCCCTGGGCTTGGGGACCCAGGTGAGCCCTGCACCCAGCATGATCCGCGCCTTCCTCACTGTGGACGACCCCCACCTCCACCCAGCGCTGCCCTCCGGCTGGCTCCTGGGCTGTGTGTGTGTTCAGCCAAAGCCCCTAGGGCGCCAAGATGCCAGGAGCTGCTTAGGGGGCGCTGTCCAGCACGTGCACCCCCCTCTGCCAGCCCCTGCCCCCAGCCCCACCTTGTCGATGGCCCGCAGCCGTAGCCCCGTCTTGCCACGTTCGTCCTTGCACAGATGGATCTCACGCACCCCGGGCTTGATCTCCGCACGCCGTGCACCCAGGCTGTTCCCGGACACCGGCGCCACCACCTGGCCCGGCAAGGGGCCCGAGGCCACCGTCTGCAGACACGGGAGGAGAGGGTCAGCGGGCCCCCGCGGCCTCAGAAGGACGCAGAAAGGAGCATGGAATCGTCCCTGGGGGGCATATACTATCCCACCCGCGGATCACACACACTTCTCTGCCTGGAGCCGAGAAAGGGACATGACCCCGTGAAGCCACTAGAGGGCGCCAAAGTCCACGCCCTTGAAAAACAGCCAGGAAATTGGGGGAAGAGGAAGGTTAGAGACAGAAAAGAGGCCCTCGTTCTCCAAGGCTAATAATTAATAACAGGAAAAGACTCCTTTAAAAGTCATGTAAATATAAAAGAAATATTTCACAGCAATCATGAGCAATGGAGAAAGGGGAGCTCGATTTGATTTTTGTCTGGGAAAAAAAAATTAAGCTGGAAGTGTACAAATGAATGAATCCAGAACAAGTCAAGACATCCAAGCATGCCACTGCTATTAAATAGAGTATTGGAAGCACTAGCCAGAGCAATAAGGCAAGAAAAAGAAATAAAAAGGCATACGGGTTGAGAAAAGAAGAAATAAAAGCGTCTCTACCTGAGATGACATTATGGCCTCCTAGAAAATTCTAAGGAATCTACGAACAAACTCTGAGAATAAGCGAGTTCAGCAAGGTCACAGGATACAGGATCAGCAGCATACAGAGATCCCATGTACTTCAATATGCTAACAACCAACACGTGGAAACCTGAATTAAAAATACAGTCCCATGAGGATCACTCAAAAACAAATGCTTATCAATTGTAAATCTAACAGAAACACGCTTAGGAACTGTATGCCGAGCATCACAAAACACGGGTCAAAGATATCAAAGAAGATCTAAGTAAATGGAGCGCTGTTCTGTTAGTCATGGATTGGAAGAACATAGTCAAGCTGACAAGTGTCCCCAAATTGATAATACAGGTTTAATGTTATTTGTGTCAAAATCCCTGGATGATGTTTTCTAGATTTAGGCAAGGTGAATCTGAACTTTATATGAAAAGGCAAAGGAACCAGAATAGCTAAAACTATCCCGAAAAGAGGAAAAAAGAGGGAGGACACAACTCAACCAAGTTTCAAGATCTGTTCTACAGCTACAGTGATCCAGACGGGTGTGGAACGGGCGGAGGGACGGGCCCACAATGGAACAGAACAGAGAATCCAGAAAGCGCCTCCGATGTGGGGGCCAATTGTGTTTTCACAGCGATGCCAGAGAACTTTAGGGGAGAGAGAAGATTCTTTCCTGCAGATGGTGCAGGAGCCACTCGGACACCCACAGGCAAAAATATGAACCTTGGTTTAACACCTCACACAAAAATGAACTCAAATGACATCATCCCTTTGAATGTAGAACATAAAAATGATCATGGTTTTAGAAGAAAATGAAAGGGGAAAAAATATCTTCAGGACCTAGGGCTTAGTGAACACCTCTTAGGAGAGCCAAAGCATGGCCCAGAAAAGAAAAGAAAAAATATCCACAAATTGAACCGCATCAAAATGAATAAACGTTTTGCTCTGCAAGAGACCGTTTGGATTGGGCGGAAAGAGAGGCTGCCGCTGGGAGAAAATATTCACAAACCGTGCGTCGCAGGAAGGACTCTAGAACAGAGGGCTCTCGGCACTCGACTTTAAAAAGCAAACAGTCCATGCCTGACCAGGCGATGGCGCAGTGGATAGAGCGTCGGACTAGGATGCCGAGGACCCAGGTTCGAGACCCCAAGGTTGCCAGCTTGAGCACGGGCTCATCTGGCTTGAGCAAAAAAAAAAAAAAAAAAAAGCTCACCAACTTGGACCCAAGGTCGCTGACTTGAGCAAGAGGTTACTCGGTCTGCTGAAGGCCCATGGTCAAGGCACGTATGAGAAAGCAATCAATGAACAACTAAGGTGTTGCAATAAAAAACTGATTGATGCTTCTCATCTCTTTCCATTCTTGTCTGTCTGTCCCTACCTATCCCTCTCTCTGACTCTCTGTCCCTGTAAAAAAAAAAAAAAGCACAGTCCATTTGGAAAATGAGCAAAAAGGTAGGAGAAGCGTTTTACTGAACAGAATTCCGTACGGCTCAGCACGGAGGGCGCCACCAGGAAACGGCCACAGGAAGGCTTAAACGCCAGGACCAAAGCCTGGGGAGAGGTTGGAGCTTCTGCCTGCATCAGACAAGAGGCGGTAACTTACACCGGCACCGTCTGGGAGCTGGAGCAGGTTCTGCTGGACTTCTTGGCTGGAGAGGGAAAGGCCCATATAATTTTCCAGTTCTTCCAGGTTTGGGTACAAAACTGATGGGAAGGGGAGGAGGAAGAAGAAAGGTGTTACTCAAGGGCAGAGCTTGGCCTCACCTGTCTGGCCCCCACGGGCCCCCTCACGTCTAAGAAACAGGGCCTGGGAGTGCGGCTTATCGGCGAGGACGCTGTGTGCCCGGGGAATGCGGGCGCTGTGGGAGTGGGAGCAGGGACACTCGCCGGTGGTGTGTCCCTCTCCTCCGAAGCTCTGAGGGCCAGGGGTTTGCCCTCCCCCAGGAGCAGCCTGGGACACTGTAGTCCCTCGTGGGACACCGTAGTCCCTCGTGGACCACTTTGGTGTTGAGCTCAGTGGACTTCCCTTGGCACTGGCCAGACTTCCAACCCAAGTACAGGCCGGCACAGAGACCGGGGGCCCGCTGTTAAGAAGCGCACAGCCGGTGGGAGGCGGGCACCAGGCCCGAAGGCAGCTCGGGGGGGCAGTGTGCCCGGTGAGGAGGAACAGAGTTGGGCCTGAGTTCAAGTTTGCTGCCACAAAGCCTGAATCAAGACTGCCAATGGCCACCAGGAACACCTGGTCCCCTCAGGCAGCAGCACAGACGGGGATGGCCCCAAGTCAGGGGAGGGGGTTGCCCTCGCCTGAGCTGCAGTGCTCCCCACGCCCCCCTGGAAGCATCAGCAGGCTCGGGACCGGCTCTCAGAAACAGCTAGAAGAGGTCACTCTCGGCCAGGGGCACCCCGCCCCGCTCACCCACCTGAAGGCTGGGGGACAGCTGGTGACGGTGCGGGCAGGGTGGGCATCTTGGGTGTGGCTCTGGTCTGGGCCTGGGGAAAGGTGGAGGGGGTGCTGGTCAGCTGTGTCTGGGACCCCCACCCCGGGACCCTTGGGACCTGGGAGTCAGGGCATTACATATGCTGGGGGGGAAGGTTCATGGTCGTTCTCTGCGAGCCACACACTGTCGTGACCCATTTCCTCCCCGAGGCAGCCCCCACTCAGAGGCCCAGCTCCCAGACAAGCCCTCTGTCGGGAAGTCCCAGATTCTCAAAACCCACTGGGCCCGTCAATGGGGTGGAAGAGGCGAGGGGCTCACGGGGGCCGAGCAGGCCCAGTGCCCGCCCTGCAGCGTGGGGTGGACACAGTGGGCCCCAGAGAGGCCTGTCCACAGCTGGCCTTTTCCGTTCCTGCCGTAACCCCACCGCCTTGGCCTCTGGGCACCTGCCCTGCCCGTACGCCCGGGGCCCTCGCCACCCGCCATTTTCCGATACAAGCCTCCCTTGGTCACCCCGGGGTGACCCTGGAGGCTCTATCGGAGGTCGAGGCTAACAAGGGCCTGGCGGCTCACCTGAATGGCGTGGTCCACCTTCAGGTCCTCCAGAGACGGATACAGGGCGGACATGGCTGCGCCTCGGGACACCCTGCAGGGCACAGAGGGTGAGGAGGGGGGAGAGGAGGCACGGACACCACCTCCCGTCCACGTGTGCGCTCGGCACTCTCAGGATGAGAAAGGTAACGGGAAGGCATGATCTCCTCCTCCCACTGTGGGAATGGGGGGTTGGGGTCTGCACCCAATTCTGTGTGGTCCCCAAGCTTGTGGTCTCTAACCTTGCGCAAGCCCATCCCACCGCCTTCCATTGAGTCTGGGCTTTAGAACCCGGGCCCGAGAGACCACCCGGGACATGCAGGCCAGGAAACGCAGGACTAGGGGCCCTGCTTTTCTCTGCCCTGTTTCAAAAGTCAGACATGCCATGAGACCTAAATCCAACCCAGCAGGTGCGTCGTGAGTATCTGCTCCGTGACGGCCCCTGTGAGGGGTTCGCGAAGCCTTGTTCCACAGCTACACGGAATTTGGTCTGGTGTCAAGCAGGCGGGGACTGCGTATTTGGACAGAAAGGCGGTAAGCCCTGTAGAATCCTGTCCCCACTCCCCACAGCCCTTTTCTCCTCTGGGCCTTCAAGTTGCTCCTGTATAACAGCCGTTTCCAGGTCCGATCTTGGCCACCGTGAAGCATGACCAATAGACATTCTTAAAAACAGGCACACAAACTGTAGCAGGGTTTAAAAGCTCAACACAGCCTTGCTCCTAAGGGACGGGGGCGATGAGGGTTTGGGGGAGCACTATGCACATTTACGAAGTACCCTCTAATCTCCCGGAGGGGACTCAGTAGGGCCTGTGAGCACGGGACCCAGAGAAACTCAAAGGACTTGCAAGGGACACTTTGTTTCCGTCCTAGACGAGATGAGCGGGAGCGGCTCCTGTTAGATCCTTGGGCAAGTCCGGTGTCCCAGTCTCCGGACCTTTGCGCGTTACTCCCTCTCTCCGGAATACCCCGCTGCCCCTTCTGCTCCCTGCCTGGCTAACTCCTCCTCATTCGCAAGTCCCAGACCAGAGCACTCCTCTTTCAGGAAGCCTGCCTTGATTTGTGCTCTCTCCCCACCCCCACCCCACTGCACGTCCTTCCTCTTGCTGACCCTCCGCCATTCCTGCAGTTGCCTCTTGTCCATCCACCTGGTTGGACTGGGAGTTCCGAAAGGGTCCGAGAACGGGGCCTTCCCTTGGCTGCGTGTGGAACCGCCCGCCCCGAGCGGGGACACTCGCTCCGTGATATTGCCATAAGCAACACATTGGGCCTGGGCTCTCACTTCTCTCCTGTAGAGCAAAGCTCTTACGTCCCAAGAACATGCGCCTTCCTAGGCTGGAAACCAGGCTCAGGGCTCCCAAGCGTGTTCTGTTCCCCTCTCAACAGTCTTGTTAGTTGTTTTCTTTATTTGAATTAGCGCCGACATTTCAAAATATGGAAATATAAAATTCTTCCCTTCTAAGTGTATTGAGAAACATAAATATATTTGGCCAGCAATGCTCAGCCGGGGCCGAGCCACAGCCTGCTCCGGGCTTTCCTGTTTTCCTGGGGCCCCGCCCAGCCGACCGACACACCTGCTTGGCTCCTGGGGGGCAGGCAGTCCCCGATTCTTGCGCTAGCCCCGGCTTTGGGGGCAGGAATGATCGCTGCACGAGGCCAGAGATTGTCCTAGGGGCAGAGGGAGACTGACTCTGACCTCCTTCAGACCAGCCCGGGGGACCCCTCTGCCTGGGGCACACACTGAGAGATTTCTGATCTTCGGACAGTCCTCAGCAGGTGCCAAAGCCCTGCCCGCCACCAGGTTTGCACAGGAACGGCACATGTGGAAACGAGAGGCCACCTCTGCCCTGCTTTCTCCGACGCAGGGTGGCTTTATTTTTAGCAGCTGCCCTCTGGGAGAGAGCAGAACCAGAGATCCACTTCCTGGAAGTCACTCCCAAGCCGGGACCACACCACCCTTTCTTCGTTCCTGTGACCTTTGCAACACCGCCATCAGCTCTGGGTCCCAACTCAGTGTTGGGCTCTGGGCGGAGTCAAGAAGCAGGTGTCCCCTGCCTTTTAGTGGTTCGTGATACCGTGGGAACGACTCCCCACCAGCAAATATACTCTGTGTCCCATTCCAGCGTCTATCTGGTCATTCAAATTCATTCACTGGGGTGTGTACTGTGTTCCCCGGGGCCCGCAGACCTGTTTCCATCACACTGGTCCCTCTGCTAGGCACACTGTCCTTCTCTGCCCGGTGCTCTCTCAAGGCTCAGCTCAAATGTCACTTACTGCTTTGTTTTTTCAGGTCCTGGGACCCTCTGCTAGGGAGCTGGGTCTCCTTTTGTCCCCTCACCCTGACTTGTCCTGCCTCTATTGTCAAGCTGATTATCACATTAGATGATTACTACCTGAGAATGTTTGCGTACTGAACGCCAACCTCAGAAGGGCAGGGGCTTTGTCCTGCACACCACACTATGCTCCCCACCAAAAGTGTCCAGCACGTGAATGCTGGCAAAAAAAAAGGGGGGGGGATTATTTGACCGATCAAACCAGTGGTTTTCCAAAGACCAGAGTGGAAACTTGTGTGGGCAATTTTGTGTGTCACAAGACTAAGGGGACACAACCAGCCTTTAGGAAGCAGGAAGCAGAGATCTGGGCCTATTGCAATGCACAGATTAATTTAATTCACAACAGATTGTTTTCTGTCCTGCAAGCTTTTCCATATCCTGCAAACCTTCAGGTAGAAAGAACGCCTGTTCATGATGTTTTCTACACACATGCAGTTCACTTCCCCCTGGTTTCAATATGGAATATATTATCCAGAAATGCACAGCAGGTCAATGGAAGGAAGTCATATTTTGTTTTGTTCACCGTTTCTGGAAAATCACGGTTGCTCCTTCTCACCGCAGGTTAGTCACCAGAACACACCACTCCCCAAAGCATCTGCATTTATAAGCTGTCACAGTGACGCCACGCCTGTGTACAAATACATTTAGCTTTCGACTTGCGATGTCAAATATAAAGGGTGGGCAAATCCAGTCGAATAGTGCGCTTTATTAAACCCAAACTGAAATCATGGGGGACAAGCATGATCGGGTGCGATCCCGTCTGCGCTTCCACACAGTGCAATGCGTATTCTCTTAGTGTAAGTTACTTGCATGGCCTTCATTTCTCCTTTGTAACAAGACAGGGCAGCCTGTCGATTGTTGTACCCAGAGGAAATGGCCGGGAGTGGACGAGCCCACCCCCCCTCTTCTCAGCCTCAATTTCCTCCCATTTTGTTCAATGGGAGCGGCCAAGCGCAAACTTCATGCACCGGACAAAGCCCCAACGATCCCTCCTTAGGTCTATTTCCACCCAGGGATCAGTTTCCCTATCTGTCTGACGATCTCCCAACCCCTCAGTCTCCCAGCCACGCATCCTTCAGAATCCGGCCGGAAGCGACCTCTCCCGGTTGCTAAGGGCTACGCCGACTGCCCAGAGGCCCCGCCAGGCCGCTAGGGGGCGCTGCGCTGCGGCGTCTAGGGCGCATGCGTCTCCCCTCACCCTGGCCGGCGCGCGTCTCGGGACGACTCCCAGAATGCCCTGCGGCGGCGGGATGCAAAAATGGCTACTTCCTAGCGGCACGCGTTGTTGGCATGGTGGGGTTACTAGCCTCCACTCGGCCTCCTCTCGCTTTCTTCAAGGCGCCCTTAGCAGGCGCTGGCGTCCACCAAGAGAGATCAGGTAAAGCAGCAGACTGAGGGAGAGGAAGGCTCGGCCAGGCCCCGCGGGCTGTCTTTATCGGGCTGGAGCCTGCGCGGGTCCGAGCGAGCTTTAATGGGGCTGGTGCCCCTTGGCCTCTGACCCCTGAGGGCCATTTCTGGCCCGCGAAGGAGGAAGGCGCAGTTGAGACGCGCACTGGTGACAAGATTCTGTGCTAGGGCGGCAGCCGTGGCAGAGGAGGCGGGCAAAGGCGACACGCCTGCGTCTCTGGCGGCGCGTTGCTCGCACAGGAAAGGTGGCCGCCCCTTCGTGACGTCACCGCCCCGCCCACTCTCCCCGGGTTCTGGCCGGGCTCTGCCTTCTGATCCCAGAGCTGAGCTGCAAGTGCCCCTACCCCACTCCGCACAGGTGCATCTTGAGGTCTCAGCCCGGGTGACTGAGTGGTGTGAACCCCTGCTGCCCCGGGTAGGGTAGGGAACTCGTGCTGGGCCGAGCAGGTCAGCAGAATTGGACCCACTGCTCATGATAAAAGGGGTTCAGGCACTGGCGGCTAAAGGTGCAGGACAAAAGGCTAGGGTGACGAGGAGGAAGGCCTCTTGGAGGGAGGGAAGAAGGAGACCGTGAGAAGACTGTGAAAGTAGGGAGGGCTCAGGAGGGTGGGCGCGGAGTGTGCTCCTCCAGGGATAGGGAGGCCCGGGCCTGAGGGTCCAGCTGCCCCTGAACTCATTTCCCCCAGCTTTGGTGCCCGTCTACAACAGCCCCGCCAGATCCAACCGGTGGTCTAGGCCAGAAACCTGAGGGTTGTCCTCAGCACCTGCTCTGGAAGCCATCGGTACCCAGCTCTTGCCCCGCGGCAACATCTCAGACTTCCAACTTTGTATTCGCGTTTCCGCCACCTGCCTCCTAGTACAGCTCCCTTCTCCCCGCACTCCTCTTACGTTTCTTCCATTCCAGACCTGCTCATCCTAAAACTCACCCTGCTTGTGCGTGCCTTCGAACTTCAGCGGGTGCCATTCACGCCTTCTCCCTTCCCCTTATTCATCTGGCAAACTCTCTCAAGTCTTAAGTTTTCCCCCAGATGCCCACACCCACAGCCTCCCTTCTGTAGACCACAGAATCTCGTATTCAGCTATTCATCGTTCAGCTGATGTTGATTCAGCTCCCACTGTGACCAGGGCGTTTTGGGGTTGCATTTCTACGGTTCTGTCTTGGTTTGCCTGGCTCCCTCTCTGGTCAAGAATGTTGCTTATTTCTGAATCCCAAGTGCTGGGCCCAGCAGGTGTCCAGTTACCATTTCTCTATTATTATTTTAATGTATTGATTTGAGAGAGAGAGAGAGGAAGGGAGAGAGAGACAGGAACATCGATCTGTTGATCTGTTCCTCTTTGTGCCCTGACTGGGGATCGAACTGGCAACCTCTGCATTTCAGGGCGATGAAATTAATCAAACTATCCAGCTAGAGCCAGTTCCCATTTCTTAAAGAAGTGGACACGGAGGGAAGAGAAAGCCCAAAAAAGTCCTTTAAGAAAGAAAAAGGAACAAAGAGCCCTGGGTCAAGAAAGGGAGAAAAACATGCCTAATGAGGCAGACCGAGAATCTGGTTCCTCTACTCGGATGGCGGAAGGGTTTGCTCAGCCTGGGCTGGTGGATTCCAGCAATTAGCCCCTCGGAAGAGAACCCGTCTCCCATAGGGGTTTTCTTCTCCCACTGCACTTTCCAGAGTTCCTGTCCCTGGACTGCAGTACTTTTTGATACAAGCAGTCATGACGCCCACGACAGATCAGCAGTCGGGTCCTCTGAGCTCAGTGGGGCGGAGAGGGGCCGTCAGCCCCCGTCTTTGGGGACTTGGAGTGAGAACGCTCCACGCTCCCCTGGAACACTTTGTTCCAAAGAGCTGACACCAGGAGACTCCCACTCGTTCTGTGGCCAGCTCATCCCTCCCTTCAGAAGACGGCGTGCAGGGGGCAGCGTGGGCTGGCATGGCGGAGGCATAGCTCCTGGGAGGCCGCATTAGCCCAGGGATACGCACGGTGAGGAGTCGGAAGGGAAGAGGCTGTTGCTAGGCCACCAGCCAGCTCCCCCCCCCCTCAGGGTGTACTGCCTGCTGGAGGAGAGCTGGGGACCTCTGCAGAGGACGCCCTGGGGGGCGGGGGCGGGAGCACAGACTCGGAGGCAGGCGGGGCTGCGTTCAGATTGCTCCCTGTGTCTTGTGAGAACAGGCAGGGACAAGTCCCTTGTGAGCGTTCTTTCTTCTTTTGTAATATGGGCAACAACACTTGTGTCACAGAGTTACGTGGAGATGAAAAGAGTCTTTTTTTTTTTTTTTTTTTTAGAGAGGAGAGGGAGAGACAGAGAGAGAGAGGAGAGACAGAGAGAGAGAGAGAAGGGGGGAGGAGCTGGAAGCATCAACTCCCATATGTGCCTTGACCAGGCAAGCCCAGGGTTTTGAACCGGCGACCTCAGATGAAAAGAGTCTTAAAAAGAGAAGCTGTATCATGGAAAGCACCTAGCACAGTAGTACCTAGCCCATCCGTGGGACACAGTCATGGTTAGCTGTGCATTGACCACAGCTGCTGAGCACCTGCATTCGAGCACTGTTCCAGGCACCAGGAATAACGCGGTGAACAAGAGAGACGCCTGCGCTTGAGCAGTGTTAACTCTCCACTGGGGAGAAGTAGGTGCTAAGTGCATCTGCCCCTGTTAGGGGTGCGAAGTGGTGGAGAGGATGATTAAGCAGGAGGGGCGTAGAGTGTCGGGAGGCCGGGGAAGAGCCTCACTGCTGGGGCGTGGGGGTGATGGGTGATGAGTAGAAGTCTCAAAGGCAGGGAGGAGCATTCCGGCTGAGGATGGAGCCTCTGCTGTGGTCTTGAGGTAGGGGGTGCCTACTGTATTCAGGGGCTACCTGACCCCTGAGTCTGAAGTTAGTGGTTTGGGGGTATGGGGGGAGGTAGCAGGAGAGGGGCCAGGTTCTGGGGGGCTTGTGGGGCATGGCAGGGACTCGCCATTTACTCTGGAGAATTTGGGGCAGCAGAGTGGCATGGTGTAACTCATTATAATAGCCCCCCTCTAGCTGATTAGAGAGCAGACTAGAGGGGCGGGGTGGACACAGGGAGCCCGGGAGAGAAGTGACCGTGGTGGAAGCACCGTCCTTGGTTTGGGCCACTGCCCGTAAGCCGCCCGATGCAGTGTGTGCCCAGCCCATCAGCCTGTCCGAAGCACCTTTTTGGGGACTCTGTTGTGTGGAGGGCACTCACTGGCCCCTTATCTCCCTCAGTTCTCCTGACTCGGGACGTTTTCAGTCTCCGAGTGGGGAAGCCGGTTAGAGAGGTTGGTGGACACGGCTACAGGCAGGGCAGGAAGCACAGAAGCTGAGGCCCTCTCAGGCCCTCGTGGGAATCGGCTGCTGCTTGCCTGACTTTCCAGGGGCCCACTTCAAGGAGCAAAGTGTGGGTCCCATCCCCTGAGCACCCCCACACCAGTCAGAACTGGCTGGGTCCGTCTTCTAAATAAAGACCTCAGGCCTGGCCTAGGGCTGGGGTCCGAGGAGGAAACCCCAGTTCTCACAGTGGGAGGAACCTGCCTGGGAAGTCCCGGAGGCTCAGGAGGGGTGAGAACAAACCCCCCTTATCTCATCTGGGGGGGGGTCTTACCTGCTGGCCAGGAGGTGCTGCAGGTCCTTGTCAGCCGCTGCAGAGAGACTGTTTCCCTCCCTGGAACGTGGTGGCCCTTGTCCCTGCCCTGGAAGGGTGGTGCCCGGCCCTGGTCAGCTGACTCACCCTGGCCTGGGACTGGGGCAGGCCCAGGTGAGTCTCCCTGGCTGAGTAAATAAAGGTTGCCGGCCCACGGGAGGGCGCTGGCCTGAGTCTAGATGTGGAGGTGGAGGTGGAGTTGGACACACAGCTGCTACTGTGGAGGCGGGTTTGGACCAAGACTTGCTGGCCTTGAGTCCGATTTGGATTGGACAGCAGTCCTGCTGAACGTGAGGGCAGTTGGACGGGTACCCAGGGTCTTAAAGAACTGTGACCCACCCAGCATCTCCTCTACTAGGAATTTGTTACCAAAAAGTAGACACGTAGGCAGTGAGGTCCCAGGGCCCATCACCGTGCTGCTTGTAGGGACACCTAGGGATCTCAGGTGCCCACCATGGGTCGGGCTGAGGTCTCTGGAGGTCACACGGCCATCAGTCCTTTAAGGAAGAAGCCAGGAGGGAATGTCCCTGAGATACTGACAAGGTACGGACAAGCCGGTGTCTGACACTCCTTGTGATCTGTTGTCGGCGTTCGGAAGGTGGGGAGTATGTCAGGGAGGACGTGTACTGACACGCTGAAAGTCTGGGTGCTGGAGGGGTGTCTGGTCCAACGTGGTAGGTGTTTGTTTGTTTTTGATCTGAGAGAGAGAGAGAGAAACTTCAGTTTGTTGTTGCACTTAGCTATGCATTCATCGGTTGACTCTTGTTTGTGCCCTGATGGGGGATTGAACCTGCAACCTTGGTGCATCAGAATGATGCTCTGACCAGCTGGGCTACCAACCCTGGCCTTGTTTTGTTCTGAAGTTAGTCTTTGCTTTGAAAGCTTATGATTTTTGCAAGGAGGAAGCAAATTAGATTTGCTTTAAAAGGGAATTTAGATCAGTTGGCTCCAGCAGGGAGAACTCAGGGGCTGTGTGCTGGGGCAGGAGGGTTTGATTTTTTTTTTAATAGCACATTTTTGGGTGACTTTTACATTTTAAAACATTTGCATGTACTACATATCCCCCAAAATAATCATATAAACTTAAATAGAAAGGGGGAGTGGGTTTTCAGCTCCTGGTTGGTTTAGCTGTCTAAGAGGTGCCTGTCACACTGGGTGCTGCCCAGGAAGGGCCTGGAGACCTGTGTGCGGGGCAGGCCCACGCGAATGACGCAGGCACCCACACAGGGTGCGGTGCGTGTCAGCGCTGCTCGTCACCGGGCAGGCCCAGGACACAGTCCCCATGACGAGCTGGGGCGGAGCTGGAGGAGCCAAGCGTGTGGGTCCGGACCGGCTGCCGTTCAGCCCCGTGGAGGAGGTAACCGCTCCCGTCGAGGAGCTCACAGCCGAGAGCCCCACTCGGGAAACAGCAGGAACAGCCGCAGGAAAAGCAGTGGCTATTAATTGAGCACCATGGACCAAAAAGGGGCCACACGCGAACCCCGACAAGCTCGGGAGGCTTGCTTGCATAGCGGCCTTCCGAACTCAGACCGAAAATAACCCGCATGGAAGGTGACCAACTTTTTTACAATGAAGAGGACAAAAATAAATTGGAAGAAAACAATATCGTAAATAAAAGAAACATTTTATTCATTGCAACAATAATACACTATAATATGATCAATGCATAATAAAAACATATTTTATATTGTCATTATGCTTGCATGCTTATTAATTTTTAATAATAATTGTAAGAATAAAGTATTCATTTAGATACAAACATGTCACATCACACACAGTGGATCGACTGCATCGATTGAGTACGGACATTTACAGATTAGTTTTCCAATATCAAAAAGGAGGACATGTAGGAGGATACTTTTTGAGGGAGGACGGAATTTACAAAAGAAGGCCTGTCCTCCCTAAAGGAGGACTATTGGTCACCTTACCCACATGGGATGAGTTGAACATTCAAATTTCTAACTCTGCCTGACCTGTGGTGGCGCAGTGGATAAAGCGTCGACCTGGAAATGCTGAGGTCGCCGGTGCAAAACCCTGGGCTTGCCTGGTCAAGGCACATATGGGAGTTGATGCTTTCAGCTCCTCCCCCCCTTCTCTCTCTCTGTCACTCCTCTTTCTCTCTGTCTCTCCTCTCTCTCTCTCTCTGTCTCTCCCTCTCCTCTCTCAAATGAAAAAAAAAAAAAAAATTTCTAACTAAGTGGGTGGGGGTGGGGTCACATCCTAGGCCTGTTGCTTCCTGGACACAGCTGTGTCTACCTGAAGTGCACCTGTCTGGTCTTTTTGCATCTGAGATAAATACCTTTGCCAAGTCAGTGACCTTGGCCAGACCCCTGGGCGCAGCCGCCGCCCGGAGCAGGAGATCGTGGAATCGCGCTGCTGTGCTGGCCTCCCAGCCACCTCTGTGCTGGGAAGGTTAACTGCCTGTCCTGTGCTCACCGTGTAGAAGAGGCAAGTGTTTGTCTCTGTTCTGCCTTCCTGTCTGGTCCTGGAGCCGGCCCACTGGGCTCTCTCCCGGCTCCTCCGTCGACCGCTAGTGGGCTTCCCTCTGTCTCCTCCTTCCATTCTAGTGTCTAAAATAATCTGCCGTTCTCCGAGCACTTTCTCAACCCATCACAGCGGTCAGTTTGGCTAAAACAAACTCGTAAAGATTGTTCCCTTGCATCCCGCCCAAAGAGCAGAAGGCCGCCCCAGGTGCGATGCGGGTGTGGTCAGGGCATTGGCCCAATGACCCCTTTCATCCCCGGGAGGCAGGTGTGCAGGCACTGTCCCCTTCCTTCCCGGTTCTCCGAGGCCGCGCTCTCTTCTGTGAGATAAATGCCTCTGGAAGCGAAGTGTGTTCACGCCCCAGGGCTGGGCCTCCGGGGCCTGAAGCAGGAAGTATACCGTGGGGACAGGCCCACCGTAGGCCAGGTGTTCAAGGCCAAAGGGCTAAACCAAATGACACCCCCACCACACACGCACACGCACACACCCGCAGTTCAGTTAGTCTTAAGAGGGAGCCCTCGCCGGGCGGCTCCACTGACTGGAGCGTCGTCCCCAGGTGCCCAGGTTGAGGGTTTGGGCCAGGTCGGGGCACACACAAGAATCCCTGGACCAGTGCGCGGATGAGTTGAGCAGCAAACCAGTGTCTCTCTCCCTTGTTCTAAAGAAAAGAAGATGGAGAGAAAGCAGCCCAGAGGGTAAGGGACTGGCCTGTGGTCGCACAGCACCTCAGCATAGACCTGGGACGAGGACCAGGCCCCCCACTTCCACACGGGGGCCTCCTCTTGTCCCACGTGTCCTAGCGCCCCCCTCCCTGACCCACGCCTCCTCCCGCCACCAGGACTGTCTCTCACCAGGCAGGATCGACCTCGAAGGCTTCAGTGTTTGACCTAGTGAAGGGTCAGCAGAGGGTGGGCTAGGGTCGGGCTGGACTCCCAGACCCGACATCGAGGCCTCCGTGGGGTGCCCACCCTCCCCCCACCATTTATTTCCTTTTCAGCCTTGTCCCCAACACCGCTACGCAGCCAGCCGGGGTCCCCTCCCCTCCCCTCCCCACTGAAGGCCTCAGCCCCTTCCCTGGAGTGCCCCCCCCCAGCCCCCACTCCACCAGCCAGCTCCTCTCCCGAGGCCTCCCCGCTCCTCCCCCCTCTGAGGGCCGGGTGGTACGTTCCAGTTCACTGTTCGATAGTCATCACCTCATATCCGCTCCTTGAAGGCAGGGTCTACCAGGCGTCCCCAAACTACGGCCCCGCGGGCCACATGCGGCCCCCTGAGGCCATTTATCCGGCCCCCTGCCGCACTTCCAAAAGGGGCACCTCTTTCATTGGTGGTCAGTGAGAGGAGTACTGTATGTGGTGGCCCTCCAACGGTCTGAGGGACAGTGAACTGGCCCCCTGTGTAAAAAGTTGGGGACCCCTGGTCTAATCATTAGGTCTACAGGGGCTATTTTCAAAATAAAAATTGGAACCAGCGCTCTGCCCAGGATATATTTCTGCTTTCTCACACTTCGTATCAACCCTCTTCAGAAGTTTAAAACCGGGTCTTCAGGACGCAGCATACACTCGGAAACTCCCTAATGGGCCCCTGGGCAGGCCTGGGAGTCAGCAGCCTACACCCTGCTGAGCCCGGTGGGCTCAGAGTCCTGGCCCAGTCACGTCTGGGGGCGGGGTGGGGGTGGGGTGTCCTCACCTGAGTTTGGCCTGTGAGGCGCAGTCTCTGTGCCACCCGATGGGTGCCCCGTGAGGCAGGGCTTGTCTCAGGGTCTTATCTGTTGGGCCTGGCACCCTGCCGGGCACACAGTAGGCTCTCAGTGAATGTTTACGGAATGGGTAAGTGCCCCTCCTGGAAAAGTCAGTCCCAGTAATAAACTCAACGGCTGACTCATCTGAAAGAGGCTGGGTGTCAGACCTGAGTCTCGGCTCTGTGATGTGGCACAAGTTACGAAACCTCTCCAAGCTACAGTGCCCACATCTGCAGTGGGGATTTCGGGACCTGCTTTACGGGCTTGTCTTGAGGATTAAGTGAATTAGTCACATAGGGCGCCTAGGACACAGCTGGCACTCGGCAAATGCCAGTTTCCGACTTCCTCGTGGAATCAGTCCAGCTGCGAGCCACAAAATCCAAGTGACCCGGTGCACGTGAAAATGCTCTTAGCTGAAGAAGGGGCGATGGCTGGTTGCGGGCAGAGAGAGTGCCAGCTCTGCCCTCCTGCCCTCCAGGGGTCTGGTGATGCGGCATAGCCTGGTCATGTCGCCATGGCTGCCTCTTGACCATGGAACCATAAGGGGAAGAGGTCCGTTGGTTGGGCTCCTCCGTGCTGGGCGCGGTGCTGGCCCGGGGCATGGCCCATCCCCCCTCCTGTTCACAGAAGGCCCAGCTCCAGAGAGAGGGGCGCCCTGACCACGAGGAGTGCTCTGACCACGGCGCGCGGCCCGAGCAGGAAGGCCGGGCCCTGACTGTGGGCGGCATGGAGCCACTGGGCTCCAGGAGTCTCCCATCCCCGCGCAGCTGGGTCACGGATGGCCCAGGTGGCAGCCGAGTGTCCTAGGGGGTCAGAGGCCCAGCGGGCTGATGTCCTGCAGCCTCCCACACTTGCACCCCACTTAGCCCCATGCCCCCAGCACCTCAGCCCCTTGGCTGGATCTCCGACCAGAGGCTCTGGCCTGTAAGGCACTCACAACACCAGCAGCACATCCTGAAGGGGGCCCATCCTGTCGTGAGGCCATGGGACCTTGGGCAAGTGACCCGTCGGGGGTCTCCGTTTCCTCACCTGTGAGGTGGGTAAAGGACTCCACTCTGTTAGTACAGATCAAGTGCTCACTTCATGCCTGACTCGGGGAAGTGCCGGCTCAGTTTAAACTATTCTGTATCCATCCCCGTTACTGGGTTATCGCGCTGTTCCAGTGAGGAAAATGTGCCCATTACGCTAAACGTGACTGACAGAAGGTCAGACAGACACACAGAAATGACCGCACAGAACAGGTCTCCGGACACAGAACGTCTTCCATGCCGCCTCTCGGCCCCCACCTCGGTTTTGCTTTCTGGAGATTCAGTCAAGGCAAGGTCGGCTGTGGGTCAGGCTGCAGGACAAACAGCCCCCGACCTCCAGCCCCACCCGTGAGGGTTCGGGCGAGGGTAGTTGTTTCGCACACCGCACATCCGCGGAGGGCTGGCAGGGCTCCCCGTGGCTCCTGGCTGCAGGGCCCGGCGGGGAAGCTGCCACTGCCGCCCATCTCAGAGGCTGTCAGCGGCCTCCACGGAGGGTGGGAGAGGTCTCCGCCTGGCTATAAAGTGCCCCAGGCCGAGGGGACACTTCTACTTCCTTGGCACAGGTGCCTGAGGGCACACAGCGTGGGAAGTGACATGGAGACTGACACTGACGAGGAACTCGGGCCTCCGACCGGGTGTCTGCCGGGTGGCTGTGACCACCTGTGCGCGGGACGGGAACCACTGTGTCCTGGGTGGGGGTGCAGCTGCAGGGAGCCCGGCTGGGACCTCCCTGGGGCACCAGAGGGCCGGAGAGAAGACAGCTGACATTCCAGAACCTGGGGTCGTGACACCAGGGAGTCCACCTTCCCGACTGGCCAGGAGCCGCGGGGTCCACGGCTGGGACCTCGGGACGGTATTTCCTGGCCTGCGGAACTTGACTGCGGATTAATCAAACAGGCGACTGACCGGGGTAACGTGCCTCTGTACCCCACGCAGCCCCCCGCAGAAGGCGGTACTTCTCGGTGGGAAAGCCTTCGCCCTCCTGGGGAGTCTGGGTGGGCAAATTTGAAAGCAGGAGCTTGGCGAAGAGGGGCTTGGAGGACGTGGGCTGGAGGGGGCTCATCGCAAGGCTGTGTCTGCTTGCAGAGGCCCAGGGTGGCCTTGGGATGTGTCTGGGGGTGACATTATTGGGGACGGCTTTGAGGAAGTTAATGGAGATTATGGGAGCATCCAAGCCCCTCCCCACTTGCCCCCCCCATAAAAAGAGGAAATAGATCAATCGTTCTGTGTAATAGAGATTTGGGGGCTCCCACAGCAATCCACAAGACTGGGGAGCAAAAGAGAGGGAAGTGGGAAGGAAGGGTGCGAGACAGGGCCAGGTGGGCAGGTGCGGCGACCTCCAGGGAAGTCCTGGGAGGGGCTCTGAGAGCGGGTGGCTTGGAAGCGGAGACGTGGTATAAACCCAGTCCCTTCTGAAATCTTGAGTAAACCCCCCTCTGTGGACGGGACACCCCCTCCGGCCCTGCGGGCACCGGACACGCCGCCCTGTGTCGGCCATGTCATGTCAAAGCCAGCCGGTGGCCAGAGGCCCTTTTGCCTGCTGGGATCGGGTGGGGACAAAGCATATCAAACGCTCGGTCCTGATCCGGCCCAGTGCGGGGAGGCATGCTGCTAAGGCTCGTGTGGGCGGCCCGGTTTCTCTTCTGCGCAGCGGAGGGGGGAGAGGGAGACAGAGAGAGATGAGACACGGAGACCAGCAGGGATCTCACTGTCTGTGTGGGCATGCTGTTCTGCAGCTAACACAAAGAGCCCTGGGCGGGGGCAGCTCTCCCATAGCAACGCCAGCACTCAGCAGCAGGGCACAGCTGGGGGCAGCCCCACCTGCCCTCCGGAGCCAGCAGAGGAAGGAGGCCGGGACACGGAGCGGGAAGGCCTGGCCCGAGGTCACACAGCAATCCCGTAGCACAGCCAGGATGCAGGAACTCTGGGTCCCGTCTTTCCTGGCTGCCCGCCCGGGAGGGCTGCCCAAGCCTTTCACCCACTTTTTGCCCGGTGCTGGGCGCAGTGGTGTGGAGAAACCCATTCAGGCCCAGACCCTGGAGGCCGGACCGGTCCCCCTTGCACCACAGCTGGGGGCCGCCTTCTGAACGCTGCCCTGAGTGGGACAGGGCCTCCGGGGACAGAGGCGGCCCCATCGAACCCTTACCCGGCCCTGCGCGGTGGGCACCTCCGCCGTCTGGTGACTTTGCACAGAGGAAACAGGTGCCAGGACTCACAGTCCGGAGCTCTCACCCCCCAGGTGGGCCCTGAGGCCGGAGGGCCCTGGCTGAGTGCCCGCACGGGGGGAGGGGCGCCCGGAGCCCGGATGCCGGCCCAGTCCAGCCTGGGCCGCCCAGGGCTGCTCCCCCCGGATTCCTGCAGTGAGTGGCGGAGCAGGAAGGCAGGAACAATGGGGTCCTGGGTCCTGGTTCCGGAGCCAGGGCGGAGCCGATAGGAGACTATGGGAAGGAGGACCCTGCACCGGGGACGAACACCTGAGACCGTTCTCTCGTGGGGTCCTCGCCTCACCCCTGCTTTCGCCCTAGCTTACAGATGGAGACTTTGAGGCCTAGGGAGTTGCAGTAGAATGCCCAGGGTAAGCACGGGGTGAAAGCAAGGTTTGACTCTAAGTAATCTGGCTGCAGACCCTATGCTCTTCACCACTGTACATTTTACACACTTGCGCACACACACACTCGTGCTATATACAGTGGTGCCTGAGGATACGAGTTTAATGCGTCCTGTAACCGAGCTCATAAGTCAGTCAACTCGTATGTCAAGTTTCTCCCATTTAAAATAACTGAAATAGATTTAATCCGTTCCAGCCCAGTGAAACATCCCCAAACCATTCTAAATTATGAAAAAAAGACGTTTTTAATTAAGAAACACACATGGATACTTTACCAATGCATAACAAAATACGTCTATTTTCTCACAATTTCCCTTTCACACTCACGTCCTTGACAGCTATCTATGTCATGAACTCTGTCCTCAGTCATCACCCCTGTTTGAGGACCTGCCAGGCTGCAAAGACCTTGTCCGTGTGTCACCGGAAGGGGACCCAGCCTGGAACGGTCCGCCCGGGGCCAACCCTTGCCTAGCGCGTGGTGGGTTCTTGATTTTGTGCAGCAAAGAGATCACAGCACGGGTCCAGGTGATTCTGAAAGGACGTTTATTTTCTTTTTCTTTTCCATTTTTTCTCCCTTTTAATTTTATTTAGAAATTAAATGTAATGGGGTGACACGGAGCAAGACGAGTACATAGGTTTCAGGTCAACAGCTGTATAGCCCTTGAACTGTTGATGGCGTTGTGTGAGAGAGGACATTTATCACAGCTGGGGACAGCGAAACAGTGACGGGGCCTAGGACACAGGAACCAACACGGAGGACCGAGGCGGGGCGGCCTTGGCTCCCTGGGAAGTCAGAGAGAAGGGGGCCTTGGAGACAAGTTTGGGGGGGGGGTCAGCCAGGGACAAGCCGCCTCTGCTAACGGCTCTCGGGGTTGCAAGCCTCGTGGGGACCCATAGAGGTTAGGAGCAAGAACGTTCACTCGAGAAAGGGGAAGAAGGGTGTGGGCGTGCCCTAGAGAAAGCCCATGCTTTTTTTTTTTTTTTTTTTTGTATTTTTCTGAAGCTGGAAACGGGGAGAGACAGACAGACTCCCGCATGCGACGCTCTGCCCACCAGGGGGCAATGCTCTGCCCCTCCGGGGGGTCACTCTGCCACGACCAGAGCCACTCTAGCGCCTGGGGCAGCGGCCAAGGAGCCATCCCCAGCGCCCTGGCCATCTTTGCTCCAATGGGGCCTTGGCTGCGGGAGGGGAAGAGAGAGACAGAGAGGAAGGGGGGGGGGGTGGAGAAGCAAATGGGCGCTTCTCCTATGTGCCCTGGCCTGGAATCAAACCCGGGCCCCCCGCACGCCAGGCCGACGCTCTACCGCTGAGCCAACCAGCCAGGGACCACGCTTGCTTTTATTTATCTTAAGGGGATTTACCTGTTTTCTAAAGGTGGCAAATTTTAGGGGAGGTCTCAGGGGGAAATCTCAATCGAATATTCATCCGCGTTCTAGGTGTGTCCTTTTCAGGGGCGTGGTTTCCGCTGATTGGTCGGTGGAAGATGGGGGCGGGGTCATTAGTCGTTCCACCTGGTCCTGATGTCAGCCACGGACTAGCTCCATCTGGTTGTGCTGCTTTTCTGGGCCCTGAGCTGAAACCAACTGTTTTTCCAGCTTTACTGGGTGTCAGGCACCCGGAGCTTACCACCACCCTGGTGACCGTCCGTGCCTGGGCCACCGTCCTTCCTCTGCTGGTGTCTGTCTGACTGCCTACCACGTGCGGGGCCCTGGGGGCAGCTCACCTGTCCTTCCTGCCGCCCACGGGGCCTGGGTCTCCACCACGGGCGCCCGTCACTGGATGAAGGTACGCTTCCTCCTATGTATTTATTTGCTGCTTGGTTTGTTTATATATGCGGCTCTGTTTCTAGAAGGACGCCCTGAAATAGTAGGTAATAACGGGCTAATGACAAAATGTAGAATCCAGGGGAGGCACCGACTTCTCGAACCACTGCTATAAGAATGTTACTATGTATCCTCCTTACATGACCACTTTGTCTCATTCTCCCACGAAACAACAATGTAGCGAGGATGCAGTAAGTAGGGGACTCTGCTGTTGGAGGCGGGGGCGCGTGCCTGGAAATCTGCCTGTGAGGACAGTGGCCGTCGCGGGGGGGCCGCTGTGTTAGGCTTGCCGGCTGCAAGCACTTGGCCTGATTGGTGTGTGGGTGTGTAGTGTCGCCAGGTGAGCTATCTAATGCTGTGGGTGCTTGTGCTGGAGAGAGAGAGAGAGAGAGAGAGAGAGAGAGAGAGAGAGAGAGAGGAGACTGTGGGTTCGCGGGTCGTCTGCCCGCCACCGAGTGGCCATTCTTGCTGTTTGTGTGCCAGAGAAGAGGTTTCCCTGCCAATGTGCTTGTCTGCTGTTGTGAGACTCTATAAACAGAATGGCCCAACACTTTCTGGCTCCGCAGTTTTTCTTGCCATCTGCCCGAATCCAATGTGGACCTGCCTGGCCTCCTTCACCAGCATTACACTGTCCCTCTCCCCCAGTGCCCCAGCTAAGCTCTTGAGGGACAGTCCTGAGAGAGTCGCAAGAGAAGGGACGGGGTGGGGAGTGAACCTCTCCTAACACAAGGACGAAGAGCAGACAACTATTATGTTACCAGGGATTCAGCCAGCCCGTGTTTGGAAATGTCACATCTGTGTCAGTGACCCTCCTGGTCCCTGCTGTCTACCCCTCCGGAGTTTCGTGGGTACTCCTGTATGATGATTTCAAAACTGCAAGGGCCCTGGCCGGTTGGTTCAGTGGTAGAGAGTCGGCCCGGTGTGTGAAACTCCAGGTTCGATTCCCGGCCAGTACACACAGGAGAAGTGCCCATCTGCTTCTCTACCCTTCCCCCTCTCCTTCCTCTCTGTCTCTCTCTTCCCCTCCCACAGCCAAGGCTCCATTGGAGCAAAGTTGGCCCGGGCACTGAGGATGGCTCCATGGCCTCTGCCTCAGGTGCTAGAATGGCTCTGGTTGCAATGGAGCAATGCCCCAGATGGGCAGAGCATCGCCCCCTGGTGGGCATGCTGGGTGGATCCCGGTCGGGCACATGTGGGAGTCTATCTGCCTCCCTGCTTCTAACTTCAGAAAAATACAAAAAACAAACAAAAAACTTTAGGAAAGTTTCCTTGGGGATAAAATATGTTCATACAAGTCTCTAAACTCATATATTATTTTGCTATTAATTTAAACAAGAGTATTATTAATTTAAAAAAAAAAGAACATCTGGGTTAAAGCCGTTAGGCTTCCTGAAGCGTTCACATTGACGACGTTTCTGTTCTCTGAAACAGGCTCATTTTCTCAGACCTGCCCGCATGTCCCAAGCCACCTGCACGGCTCATGCTTGAAAGCAGGAAGGTTCAGAAAACTCAGCACATGGGCCACTCAAATGTTAGCACGTTGTGGGTGGGGAGGTCCTTTTAGAGCCATGTTCAAATGGTAACTTTCTGGAAATCCATGTCGGTCGTTTGAAAGGACAGAAGAGCAGAAGGAAGGTTTTGATGAGATAGTTCAACTGCGCCTCCGGTCGGTTCTCGCAGGGCGAGCAGGCGTGTGCTGTGTGATGACAGGGAGGGGGTGGTCCCAGCTGAGCTGTGCGGGCAGCTCAGCCATGGGGTTTGACCTCTCCTGCTTCTTTCTTAGGTCACCAAGCAGCTAACTGGTTAGCACTTCTCTGCTCGGTGATCAACAGGCAGAAGAGTCCATCTATCTACGTGTTTGCTCTTTAACTGCAACTGTTGCAAAATTAATTCGGCCTTGTCGTTGCTAAATCCCAGTCTGATCCCTGGGTGGGTTCCCCCATTTAACTTAACGTTGTGACGTGGGAGCAAAGACAGGGCGGAGCAGCTTAGGGGAGGCGCCTGGCTGCTCCTGACCCGTGGCTGGTTCAGGGCACAGGGCGTGGTCACAGAGAACAAGGCTCAGCCCCGTCTTACAGGACTGACAGGAGCCCGGGCCACTCTCCAGAGGGCAACACACTTGTTCCTGGCCAGTTTCACGGAGTGTTTTTTTGTAGTGGAGGCAGCGCGGTGCCAGGGTTGTCTCCCACGGGCCACCATCCTGGAGCCTTCCCCAGACCCTTGTTGCACGTCACGCGGTGCTTGGCAAAGCTGGCCTCCTGGCCAGTCACGCAGCACAGGCCCTCCCTTTAGGGAAGAAGCCGCCAGTCCCTCTGTGCCAGACGGTCCCCTCGTACACCGCGTTCTGATCTCCCGGAAGCAGCGTTTGCCCATGGGGGAGTCCTTCAGCGGGGTGCATTTGTGGCACGGGGTCTTGCTGTCCTTGGCCACGAAGGTCTCGTTGGCCAAGGGGCGCGGGCACCTGGCACAGTGGAAGCCGGAGTCGTGACAGTGGCGGGTCTTGTGCCCGCCCTTGTCACGTCCCACCAGGGTGTGGGCGTGCGGCTGGTCAAAGCACTGCAGGCTGGAGCGGTGGCCGCCCTTCTCCCCAACTTCTTCCTCTGCAGGGGGTGCCCGCAGGAGAGGCGGTTCCCACCCTGTAACCAGAGAGCCCCCACACTGGGTGGAGCATGGGGTGGAGCCTGCCGTTGCCCACGGCGCCGCCTGGGCAGGCTCTGCGTTGTAGCTGTGCCAGTGCCCGGCGGCTGTGGACGATTGGGACCCCTGGGCCCAGCCCCGTGCTTCCTCTCGTTTAAATTGATGATGACATGGCGGCGGGGGGTTGGGGGGGCTGGTGGATGCCTAACCCCTCTGTACCGCACCTCCATCCAAAGCCCCCTCATTATCCCCCCAAAGATGCACTGTCTAGATAAAATAGGATGCTGATCGTGCAAAGGACTCTTTAAGACGAGCCCCTCCCACAGAGATTTTCAGGGGCCGGCCAGCGGGTAGGGGTCCTTGCTTGCTCTGCTCTGGCTTGGAACACAAGCTGTGGAGACCCCGTAGAGAAGTCTGGAAGCATGGCAGCGGGGAGGGTTGGGGGCCGGGTGGCGGGCAGCCCCGGGACGGAGGTGTGGGGAGGAGGCGCAGAGCTGGGGCCTGCTGCCGTGGCCTCATCCCTCCGACCCAGCTCCGCCGGAAGCCGCCTGCCTACCCCTCAGCGTTGCGGGTTCAGGAGCCATGAAACGCCTCTTTCCCTCACGCTGGTGTGAACTGGGTTTCCTGTTGCTCAGCAACAGAGGAACCCTGGCTGTTTGGTCTGGATTTACTTGATTCTGTGGCATCATCCATCTGAAGGTTATTTTTTAAAGGAAAATAATCATCATCTATTTAATAAGAACTTTAGGGTGAAAAAGAGAGGCATGTCAGGGGCGCCTCCTTTAAAAACTGACACCAGCCTGACCAGGTGGGGGCGCAGTGGATAGATTGTCGGACTGGGATGCGGAGGACCCATGTTTGAAACCCTGAGGTCGCTAGCTTGAGCCCAAGGTCGCTGCCTTGAGCAAGGGGTCACTGGCTCAGGGGGAGCCCCCCCCGGGTCAGGGTACATATGACAAATCAATCAATGAACAACTAAGGAGCCGCAACGAAGAACTCATGCTTCTCATCTCTCTCCCTTCCTGTCTGTCTGTCCCTCTGTCTCTCTCTGTCACAAAAAACTAAAACAAAACAAAACAAAAACCTGACACGGACATGTTTTTATTTATGACATATACATCACAATTTTCCTTTGGGGATTTTGATTAACATTCTTCATGTGTAGAATCTGGATTTTCCATGGCTAAACTTGACAGTTTTCACTCCTTCTCACGGCGTTGCCTGGCCAGCGACGGCCGTCTGTCTGTACACGCAGCATAACCTTGTAGTCGGCGTCATTTTAAGTGGAACTTGGGATCCGGTAAAATTCCACCCGCCTTGATCCAAGCCTTCCAGGGAGCTGGGCAGCAGACAGTGACCGATGTCCCTGAGTCACCCTCTGCCCGCCTGCTGGCACGTCCCTTCTGCATCAGCCGTGAGGCACATCCTCATTCCAGAAACGTTAAGATGTGCGTGCGAGGCGGGTGTGGCAGAATGAGTTAGGACCATAGCTGCCTCTTCCTGTGAGTCAAGCGCCGGCTCCGCAAAGCAGAGGTGCAGCTCGGGGCAGGTACCCAGCCTCGCGCTGCGTCTCAGCGGTCCCATTCGTGACAGTAATGGCGTCACAGAGTTGTTGGGAAGATGTGATGAGAACTCTTAGGATAGTGTTGGCCTAGATTAGAAGAATGACCCCATCGCCCGGCCTGTGGTGGCGCAGTGGATAAAGCGTCGACCTGGAACGCTGAGGTTGCCGGTTTGAAACCCTGGGCTTGCCTGGTCGAGGCACATATGGGAGTGGATACTTCCTGCTCCTCCCCCTGTTCTCTCTTCTCTCTCTCTCTTTCTCTCCTCTCTAATAAAAATGAATAAATAATTTTAAAAAAATAAAGAATGACCCTATCAATATCAGGTGTTATTATTTTGTTCAATTCTCACAACTGCCCCATGAGGTCAACGTGACAAGCCCACTTTTATGCTTTGAGGGCACTGAGATTTAAGGACAGGAAGCGATGTGTCCAAGGTCACGCATCTGGGAAGGAGGGGGTGGATCGGGGACTCCTGATCAGTTTTTACCCACACTGCCCTCTGGACGCCCAGCCTGGTGCTGGGCTCCGTACCTGGGGTGCCCCCTCAGGGTGGGGTGAGCCGGGGCGGGGGTTGGGGATCCAGCTCTTAGACATGGGAGAGGGAAAGGGCATCCTCACCGGCCAAGCTCGCTGCCTGGACCGCTGGCCCTGCCTTCTCTGTGGGGTGCGGGGCCTTTGAAACTCCAGAGTGGGAACGCCAATGGCCACAGCGCCAGGAGGTGACACTGGAACCCACGCTCTCTGACTCCTCACATGGTCCTCACACGTCCCGGCCCTCCCCTGTAGACATCCCTCCCAGAAAGCACCTCATCCTCCAGGAAGCCCTCCCTGACCACCCCGGTCCACGTCCCTGGGCCTTATCCAGGCAGGCTCTCAGCCCCCACTGGCACTCCAGACATGCACTTGCGAGTCGGGGCCACCGTGGGTTTGCCACTTCCGACTCGTGTAATCCTGGGTTCACTGCCTCCCCCTTGCTGAGCCTACGTTTCCTCACTTGCAAAATGTGTGCTACAGAAGCCCGTCTGGTGAGGCCAGCGTGAAGTTTCAGGCGAGGCCTGCCTGACGCGGAGTTAGCCTTCGGACACCAGCTGCTTTCCGTTCCTCCTCATGCAACACGATTATCGTCATTAAGAACCACAAAAAAACCCTGGCCAGTTGGCTCAGCGGTAGAGCATCGGCCTGGCGTGCAGAAGTCCCGGGTTCGATTCCTGGCCAGGGCACACAGGAGAAGCGCCCATTTGCTTCTCCACCCCCCACCCTTCCTTCCTCTCTGTCTCTCTCTACCCCTCCAGCAGCCGAGGCTCCATTGGAGCAAAGATGGCCCGGGCGCTGGGGATGGCTCCTTGGCCTCTGCCCCAGGCGCTAGAGTGGCTCTGGTCGCAGCAGAGCGACCCCCTGGAGGGGCAGAGCATCGCCCCCTGGTGGGCAGAGTGTCGCCCCTGGTGGGCGTGCTGGGTGGATCCCGGTCGGGTGCATGCGGGAGTCTGTCTGTCTCTCCCCGTTTCTAGCTTCAGAAAAATACAAAAATAATTAAAAAAAAAAAAAGAACCACAAAAAAATAACACGAGTCATAAGAATAATGGTCAGAAAAAAAATGCAGATCGTGAACATTTTCTTTTCTTGGACTTCACATCATATGATTGTGTCAGTGAAAAACAGCGACCCGGACACGCACAACAGTGGGGCACACAAAGGAAAACCGTAACGAAGACTCGAGCGAAGACTTTGGAGCCAAGGGAGAAAGGGGCACATTAAGCCACGCTTGCGGGAGAGCGAGCCTGGGAGGCTCGGAGGGCGATCTCCGCGCGGTCCCCGGAGCTCCGTCCTTGTCCCTCACGGTCCCCGCGCGGGCGCTGCGCAGTCCACGGTCGCGCGCCCACGGGCTGGGGCGCTGCCGGGCCAGGAGATGAGTGTGACCGCGCCAGGTCATTGCCAAGCTTGAAGCAAAAGCCTGTCGTTGAGTCTGAGGGTGCCAGGAGCCGCCGGGTGGGTAGCGAAGCTCTATTCTCAGTCAACTTCCGTGTGGGACGCAGTGTTCAATACAGGCAAAGGCGTTTAAAATGTGCTGATACCATATTCTCCACAGGAACCCCCCTCCCCCCGGTGCTGTGTTTTGGGGTCTACACTAGAACGTACCAAGTTCCTTTCTTTGTAGGCAGCGCCTCCGTCCGTCCTGCCCGGGATGCACGCCCAGCGCCTAGAACAGCCTCGACCCCGGGGACGGCACACCACGGATACAGTCTACGGTTCCCTGAATTTATCTCCCCAAACCCTGGGCAGGCACGGCGGCGGCACTGGGCGGTGCACCACCGAGTTCCAGAGGAGGAGGAACTGACTGCGGGGGTGATCAGACAGATCCAATATTCCAGCCCTGCACACCCACTGCCAAGTACTTTCCCTTCCTGAGAAAAGCCGACAGCTGTGTCCCCTGCTCGCCGTCCGCCCCGCGGAGGCAGCTGCTGTGGGGAGCCCAGCCCCGCCGGTCCGGTCCGGCAGCAAGCCGCCCTGCGCGCACCCGGAGCCCGGGGACCTCAGCAGACACACGCCGGACCGCTGGGACCGAGGCCAGGGGCGTGCTGCCCTGCGCAGTTTAACTGTCGTCCGTTCTGGGTGTGGGCCGTCCCTCGTGAACTCACCAGACTGAATGAAGAGAGGCGAGGACGAATCGCTAGGCAGCGGTTTCTCCGTGGCCCCCAGGAAGCCGGTGTGGTCCCGGGTGGTGAATGAACCCAAACGCACGTTTCTCCAGGAAGCGGGTGCGTGCGCCAGGGCCGGGTCAGGCGCGCCTCCCACGTGCGTCAGAGGCACATCGAAGTCCAGGACGAGATTAACGAAGCCCGTTCCTCAACCGCCGTCACCTTGGCGTCGGCGGGGGCTTGAAGGTGTGAGGGACGGACTGCGTGTGACTCAGTAGAAAAGGGTCTCAGTGGGAAGAAGTCCTATTTGGGTAGGATCTGTGGAGCGAGGGAGAGACCGGCGGGTACTCAACCACACCTGGCCATGGCGGTTAGCTGCCCGGGGCGAGCAGGCCGTTTGGGGACATTGCAGAAGAGGAAGGGGTGGCCAGCCATTTCCTGGAACAAGAGGGGGTGCGAGGGGGTGCCTTTTTGTAGTCAAACTTGTTATCACGGTTGTTGGGGGCGGGGAGGGTGTGTGTAGCTGCCCTAGCCAGATGTTTCTCACGCCGTCCCCAAACTTAAAATAAAAATGCCAGTTTTGGACTTGGAAGTGATATTCTAAGTTCATCTGGTCACTTTGAGCCAACATCCACGCCTCAGCCCCACGTCCATTCAACGCCCGGATGCACTCGGAAACAGGAATTTAGTATCTGAGCCTGAACGGAAGTCAGAAAGCAGAATCGGGAAAGGTCCCCCGAATCCTCGGGCTGACAGGAACCGTCACGCTTCTCAGAAATGTGACGACAGAGTCGGCAGCAACCTCAGCCAGTCTGAGCCGGGCCAGCTGGTGTCCTGCTTCTCTGATAACAGAATCCCGTCCGGGGGGCCCAGGGCTTCGGGGAGCCTGCGCCCTTCCCCGCTGCTAGTGTACCTGGGGTCCTGAACTGGTCCAGACCGGTCAGCTGTTCAGGTGTAACGGCTGCCAGTGGACACGAGGAGGAAGTGGCTGTCTGGAAACATCTGTGGATACTGGCCAGTTATATCAGTTTTGCATCTATTAAGCAAATTCACTTTGTAAGGTGTTCCTTACTGGACTTATTATATATAGAGAGCAGGCGCTCAAATAACGTCTTTTTGTGATAATGTTGATATATAAAAAAACCCACCACAGCCCGGCCACTGTGTGGAGGGTGCACGTTCTCTCTCTGGGGACTCCGGTGTCCTCCTCCCAGAGATGCACACGGTAGGTGAATTAGTGTCCAAATCGTCCCAGGCTGCATGTGGGTGTCTGCGTGAGCGTGTCCTGCCACGGAAGGGTGTCCTGTCCAGGGTAGGTGGGTGGGTGTCCCCTGTGCCCTGAGCTGCCAGGAAAGGCTCTGGCCACCCCCGACCCTGAACTAGTAGTATAAGCGGGTTGGGAAATAGTCACCTTGTTTCTATTCACCGTTCTTAAATAGAGGTAGAGCTCACCTTTATTTCAGTGTTTATTTTTTAAGAATAGTGTTTATAGTTTTTTTTTTTTCCTTTGATTTCAGTGAGACAGAGAGGAAGAGAGAGAAGCATTCATCTGTTGTTTCCCTTAATTGTGTATTTATCACCTACTTCCTGACTACGCGTTGACTGGGGGATTGAACCTGCAACCTTGTTTCGGGAAGATGCTCTGTTTCAGTGTTTAATATTTGAGGTGTTTTGGGTCTTTGTTTAGAAGTGTGGTAATGTTTTTGTGGCCAGAAATATGCCACGTGAGGCCTGGTACCCTCGTGCGTGGTTTTGCTTCAAGCTGCAGTTTCCCAGACTCTGTGGAAACGGAAAGTGAGGACGTAGAATGTATTTATTTGTTTTCTGGACTCTCCTTTGAATCCAGTAAAACAATTTGCTGGTTCTCTCATTAATTAACGGGTTAGAATCCTTAATGCGTTCATTTTGTATTTGAATCAGTGTACTTTCTCCAAAACAAAAAAAAATCCTTTAACCTTAGGTAGTTAAATTTAGTATGTTCATGATTTAAATTACAGCCCTCTTAAAAATAGTTGTGGTCCCTGGCCGGTTGGCTCAGCGGTAGAGCGTCGGCCTGGCGTGCAGGAGTCCTGGGTTCGATTCCCGGTCAGGACACACAGGAGAAGCGCCCATCTGCTTCTCCACCCCTCCCCCTCTCCTTCCTCTCTGTCTCTCTCTTCCCCTCCGGCAGCCGAGGCTCCATTGGAGCAAAGTTGGCCTGGGCACTGGGGATGGTTCCTTGGCCTCTGCCTCAGGCGCTAGAATGGCTCTGGTTGCAACAGAGCAACGCTCCAGATGGGCAGAGCATCGCCTCCTGGTGGGCATGCCGGGTGGATCCCGGTCGGGCGCATGCGGGAATGCGGGAGTCTGTCTGACTGCCTCCCCGTTTCCAGCTTCAGAAAAATACACACACACAAAAAAGTTGTAAAGACGTTCAAAGCAGTATGGACAGACCTTCCTGATGACACAGTAAGTGGGGAAAACAGACCACACACTCTGGACTGGGCAGTGGTGAGTGTCTAGAAGCAAGAATTGAAGGGAAGGAGAAAAAAATAAGGGTCTGATTAGGGTAGGAGGAGCCAGTTTTTTGCATTTTTTTTTTAAGAATTCTGATTTGTTGTTTTTCTGTTCCACGAAAAGAAACAAAGGCCCCGTCTTGGTTTCCTAGTGCACTGTAACAAAACACCACCAACCTAGTGGCTTAGCAGGGCACAAATTTATCATCTAGTTCCGGAGGTCAGAGGTCCGAACTGAGTCTCATGGGGCTAACGCCCAGCAGTGGGCTGGGCTGCCGAGTCCATAGGCCGCGGAGTCCATTTCCCTGCCTGTCCCAGCCTCCAGGGGCTGCCAGCCCTCCCTGGCTTGTGGTCCCTTCCTCCATCTTCAAAGCCCACGGCCCGGCACCTCCACACACCTTCGCCTGTGCTTCTCTGATTCACTAAAGGACCCTGTGATTGGCGGCACCTACCCCCACAACCCACAGGGATCCGCTTCCCTCGGGGTCTTTAATGTACTCCCTTCTGCCGGCGATGCACTAATGGGCTATAAAAATGAGGGTGTGGGCATCGTGTCGGGGGCGTGGTTCTGCCCATCACAGACCCTGTTCCCAAGCCAGAAGGTTGAGCTCGAGACTCCACGAGGACTCATGGTGTCCCCATGTGTCTGCGGGCAGGAAGACATGTGTAGGACCTCGCCTAAAGTAAGTCTGTATCAGGCAGCACTGCGGGAAGATAAAATGAACACTGTTGCCTCCAGGGGTGGGTGGGGACCTGCTGGGGAAAGGCATTGGAAACTTCAAGGTGGTAACATTCTTTCTACCTTGATGCAGGGCTGGGGCACAGGAGTTGTAAGTACTTAATTCTAAGGACCCTCCCGTAGGGAGCTGCTGACACCGGCCGTGCACTCTGAAATGTGGTAGAAAGGGACTCGAGGGATGAGCCTGTGACACAGTATGTTTGTGGTAAACGCGGGGGGCAGGTAGAGGGGTGTTTACTGTAAGATCCTGTTGTTTGACAATTTTTATAAAAGGATTTTAGGGAAAATAAGACACAACCCCGAAATGTTACTCTTAATTAGGGGTGGGTTTGAAAAATCACTAAGCGAGTCCAATGGCCTTTGTAAAAGCCCAGGCTCTTGCACTAGGGCATTTTGGAAGATGTCTACAGGTGTGGGAGCACTGGGCTGGGCTGCTGGGAGGGAGGAGGGGCACACACAGGGTAGGCCAGTTAGATGCCCTGGCCACCCAGCCTGTCCATGTGACGCTCTGCACAACGTCACTGAGGAACACTGGGATGCACAGCTCTGACAACCTAGCAGTGCTCCACCCAGAACACGCACCTGATAAACATCTGATGATGGCTGAGGGGTGCTCCGAGACCCCAGCTGACGTCCAGGTAGTGCCCGTCAGGGCTGAAGCTGCAAACCCACCCCCCTAACCCAGAGGGCCCAGTGGGAAGGGGTCCGGCTGCAGTTCTTCTGCAGGGACAACCTCCCGCCCCCGCACTAGCCAGCACCCCCCTAACCTAGCCCCCGTGCCCAGTAGGAAGGGGTCCCGGCTGCAGTTCTTCTGCAGGGACAACCTCCCGCCCCCGCACTAGCCAGCACCCCCCTAACCTAGCCCCCGTGCCCAGTAGGAAGGGGTCCCGGCTGCAGTTCTTCTGCAGGGACACCCCCCACACACACCGGCCAGCAGTCCCCTAACCCAGCCCGTGCCCAGTGGGAAGGGGTCCCAGCTGCAGTCCTTCTGCAGGGACAACCCCCCCCCCGCCCCTGCACCAGCCAGCACCCCCCTAACCCAGCCCCTGTGCCCAATGGCAGGTAGGGGGCACCTGACAGCAACCACCATCACACTGCGCTGAGAAAAGCCAGCGTAAAGCACTTTTATTGCAGTAACAAAACTTGAACTCATATGTAGTGCGGGGGGCGGGGGGGGGGGGGCGGCAGTAACTTCTCTCACCAGGTCACTACACAGGACAGCGGGCGGGGGCAGGGCCGAGGCCCGTGGGGACAGGGGAGCGGCAGGGACAGCAGATGCTGCAGCGGTGATGACCAGCATCATTGTAAGACAACACTCAAGGATTTGTCATGATGGCTGGGCTTTCATTGGGTTTTAAGTGTCTACAAACAGCACCTTCAATTTAAACTTTCAATTAAAGTTCTTAAAATTTAGGAAGTGGAGCCTGGATAGCTATAAGATTATAAAAGTCCTGAATATCTATTAGAAAAAAAACCACAGGACGGGGGAAAAAGAAGCCAGGCCTCGAGGAAGGCTTCAGAGGTCCCCGCTGGCCCAGGGACAGATACCTGTAGTGTCCAACATCGCAGTGAGAACGATTTGCTTTTAAAAGGCAGAGGGTTTCAGGGGAGAGCAGGCGGGTGGGAGGCAGGGGCCTGCCCCCCACTTCGGTCTGGGCAGGGTCCTGGTCCAGCCCAGACAGCTCTCCACGAGAGGCGGCGGGCCCTGCCCCCACAGCGCCCAAGTCTGCTATGGCTTTGCAGCGAGCAGCAAGAATGTTCAATATATAATAGATAAAAATTTCATCCAAAAAATAAAATAAAATAAAGATTCTTGCACCCCCCCCCACGTCAATTCCTAGTCTAAAGTTAACCCATGACTTGTGCTGTTAATACTTGACTAATACTTAATTGGAAACCTAGATCCGAAAGGCTGAAACCGAATCTTCACCCCAAAATGAAAACAGAAGGAGTCACTTGAGGTTTGTGGCATGTAGTTGAGGTCGACACACGTACGAGGAGGGAGAGCGAAGCCAGGTGACAACACATTCAGTCGGGCAGGTGTGGACAGCGTCGTGGACACTGACGGGGAGAGCTCCGTCAGACGCGCGTGCACGTCGGGCGCCAGGTCCCGCGGGGCACATCTGCTGGGGACAGAAAGCTTGTGAGTGGCAGCCACCGGGGCTGTGGGGACAGCCAGCCGGCTCGGCAGACTCCTGGGTAAGCAACCTCCTTCCTGCTCCGATGGCTTGTGGTGGTTAAGCCCACAGTGAACGTGGTCTTGCTGAGGACAGTGGGGGTGGGGAGTCCACCGAAGGCCACGGACAGGACGGTCCCGACCACCACGGGGCACATGGGACTGCCCGGGGGCTCTAGAAAATCCTCATGCTTGGCTCTCGGCCCAGCGGTTGTGGGTCACTGCGGCCGGCCTCAGTCGAGTCTGAAAAGCATCCCAGGCGACTTCAATGTGCAAAGCCCTAAGGCCAGAGTCCCCACACTGAGCGCACTGAGAAAGGTCTGCAGTCGTCCTGCATCCACCCAGGCCTGGGAGTCTCCCGGTTTGCTCTCGGGCTTTCCCCCCAGACCAGGCAGGAAGCTCTGAGATGCTCCCGCGCAGGAGCCGGGCCCAGGGTGGCTCACAGCACCCCCCCCCCACACACACCAGATTTAGAGGGCCCGTCCCAAGTCAGAGTAAGTCCAAGGTTCCCCCAGGTATGTTTCTGTCCTCAAAGAACAGTCAGGGCCTGGACTGGCTGTGGGCCTCCGGCAGAGGGGCTTTCTAGACCAGGGGTCCAAAACCTTTTTGGCTGAGAGAGCCATGAACGCCACGTATTTTAAAATGTAATTCTGTGAGAGCCATACAACAACCTGTGTATGTTACACATTATCCAATAAAAATTTGGTGTTGTCCCGGAGGACAGCTGTGATTAGCTCCAGCCATCCACAACCATGAACATGAGCGGTAGGAAATGAATGGATTGTAATACATGAGAATGTTTTATATTTTTAACGTTATTACTTTTTTTATTAAATATTTGTCTGTGAGCCAGATGCAGCCATCAAAAGAGCCACATCTGGCTCGCGAGCCATAGGTTCCTGACCCCTGTTCTAGAGAGTCGGGTTTCCAGGTAGGAATGACAAACGGGGACACCAAGGTCATCAGACCTGACCAGGATGGTATGACCCATGTGTTCAGGGCTCCAACTACTAAGAGAAAATAGCCCGACGTGGAGAAGCCACAGCAGGACAAGGCGACGTGACAGACAGCTGACGGACACGACTGCAGCTTTCAGACAGCGCAGGCCCGGGTTCCGGGGGCAGGAGGGGAGCCCCCGTCCCGGTTCTCTGGTTCCGGAGGCAGGAGGGGAGCCCCCGTCCCGGCCCTCTGGTTCCGGGGGCAGGAGGGGAGCCCCCGTCCCGGCCCTCTGGTTCCGGGGGCAGGAGGGGAGCCCCCGTCCCGGCCCTCTGGTTCCGGAGGCAGGAGGGGAGCCCCCGTCCCGGCCCTCTGGTTCCGGGGGCAGGAGGGGAGCCCCCGTCCCGGCCCTCTGGTTCCGGGGGCAGGAGGGGAGCCCCCGTCTCGGCTTCCCTGGTCCCAGGGGCCGGAGCCCCCTGGAAAGAAAATGGCAACACTCCTGTGTTCCATGATTCTAATAAAAAGTCACCTGTTGTTACAATATGGAGACTAAGGCTTCTCAAACATGGAGGCGACGGGAAGCAAAGCATGACAGGCCCCAGTCTGCCCTGACTGACCCTGTGGGACTCCTCTGGGCCTGTGTCCTCACCCAGAGCTCAGGAAGGCTGACTCTGATCCTAAGAGTCCCTCCCATGACTGAGTGTCCCTTCAGCTAACATCCTATGGCCTCACTCTCAACCCACTAGGCTGGTCTGCTGGCCTCCATGGTCCTGGGCTTGCTCCCCAAGGTAGCTGGCCCAGGGGGTGATGCCTCTGATGTCCTCTAACAGGCCATGACCACACACTAAGGACGAAGGGGGCGCACGGAGCAGAACCAGGGGAGCAAAGGCAGCCACATTCTGGCTTCTGAACTAAGATGGCGGCACCGGGCGTGCAGCCCACACTCCCAGCGGGTGTTGACAAGCGACACGTGGACACCCCCCACCGACCAGGTGGCCGACCTGCACAGGCAAGGTGTGCACGCGCACGGAACCACGAGGCTGCCGGAGAGGGAGCACACACTGGGCACACGCGGAGGCCCCGCCCTGCCCTGCCCTGCCCCGCCCCGCAGTGAGTCCCTTACCCAGGCACCGGGAGCTCAGGGAGCAGGCCGTTCCTGTCATTCCAGTTTCAGAAGCTCCACGTCAAAGACGAGAGTGGCATTTGGTGGGATGATTCCTGGGTGCCCAGTGGAACCGTAGGCGTAGTCGGGGGAGATGGTCAGTTTGGCTCTCTGACCCACACTCATCTGTGAACGGAACAAGGAAAAAGAATCAGCAGGACACACTCCTCAACCGTTTGCTAGGAAGCTGGGTGTGTCCTGCGGCCGGGATGGGGCGAGTGGGGTGTTCCAGAGACTGGGCAGCGGCACCCCTGCGTGGATGTGGAGGCTGGCCGCACGTGGGGTCATCCTGCAGCTGGCTCCAGTGCCCAGTGGGGAGAAAACCTCCGACTCCCCCAATGTCCAGCCCCTCACCTTCCTGCCCAGATGCCATCGACCCCACTCCAGGCAGCCACCGCTCAGGAAATGTCCCCACCTTGTCCTTCAGTGGCCCGTCAGTGAAAGGACATGTTAACTGGCACAAAAGAGGCATACTTTGATAAAACTTTTTAAAAGAACGCATGCGCCTGACCAGGCAGTGGCACAGTGGATGGAGTGTTGGACTGGGATGCAGAGGACCCAGGTCGAGACCCCGAGGTCGCCAGCTTGAGTGCGGACTCATCAGTTTGAGCAAGGCTCACCAGCTTGGACCCAAGGTCGCTGGCTCGAGCAAGGGGTTACTCGGTCTGCTGAAGGCCCATGGTCAAGGCACATGCCCTCCCATAGAGGGCAATCGATTAACAACTAAGGTGTCACAACGAAAAACTGATGATTGATGCTTCTCGTCTCTCTCTGTTCCTGTCTGTCCCTATCAATCCCTCTAGAAAAAAAAAATACGCACGCAGAGAAAGTACTATCTGGGGACAGTCTACTTTTCTGCACTTTCTATATTCACTGTCGTAGTTCAGAACGGCAGACGAGCTTGTAAAAGACGGCAGGGCTGGAGCACAGAGCAGCACGCACAGCGCCCGCCTGACTGCACAGAGGAAGGCAGAGACTGGCGCCTCCTATGCACCCGCTTCTCTGTGGGGAGCACAGGGCAGGCCCAGGGGGATGAAACCTGCACTTGTAAAAACAGATTTGTGTTTGTACTTTTTCACTTTCTAATGAGGTGCACAAATAAACTGAAGCATCTGCATTCTGAAGCGAGGGCTCTGCCGTGTCCTCACCCGAGTCTGCAGGAGCACCCTGAGGGCTCTGCCGTGTCCTCACCCGAGTCTGCAGGAGCACCCTGAGGGCTCTGCCGTGTCCTCACCCGAGTCTGCAGGAGCACCCTGAGGGCTCTGCCGTGTCCTCACCCGAGTCTGCAGGAGCACCCTGGCCCGGCCGTGCGGAGACGGCTGGACAGGCAGTGGCGGCTGCGGGGACCGTCCGGGTGCAGCCCAGAGCCCTGCCTCCTGCCGCTCCCGCCAGAAACAGGGACACGCTAGACCAGTGGTTCTCAACCTGCGGGTCGTGACCCCGGCGGGGGTTGGCCACCAGGCTTTAGGCGACCCCTGTGTTTTGGTCGTTCGACCCCCGCCGGGGTCGCGACCCACAGGTTGAGAACCACTGCGCTAGACCAAGGTGGTGAGGACAGGTAAAGTATATGGCTTCACCTAATAAAATCCAAAACCACCATATCCTTTTACCCAGCAATTCTCCCAGAATCTGCTAAAAACCAAATGCCCATTAGAAAGGGAGTCAGGTCAAAGGGAAATCAACACCGTGGATGAGCCACAGGAAGAACTCAGTGGCTTTAAGATGCGCTCACAAGGAAAGGTGCCCAGGACACACAGTGAAGGGAACGAGCACCTGCCGAACGGTTCCTGGCCGCATGGCACGGCCGCCAGCACATGGGAACGGAGTGGAGGGGGGCACGGCCGCCAGCGCACGGGAACGGTGTGGAGGGGGGCACGGCCGCCAGCGCACGGGAACGGAGTGGAGGGGGGCACGGCCGCCAGCGCACGGGAACGGAGTGGAGGGGGGCACGGCCGCCAGCGCACGGGAACGGAGTGGAGGGGGGCACGGCCGCCAGCGCACGGGAACGGAGTGGAGGGGGGCACGGCCGCCAGCGCACGGGAACGGAGTGGAGGGGGGGCATGGGACAGCGCACGGGAACGGAGTGGAGGGGGGCACGGCCGCCAGCGCACGGGAACGGAGTGGAGGGGGGCACGGCCGCCAGCGCACGGGAACGGTGTGGAGGGGGGTGGTCACGGGACAGCGCACGGGAACGGTGTGGAGGGGGGTGGTCACGGGACAGCGCACGGGAACGGTGTGGAGGGGGGGCACGGCCGCCAGCACACGAGAACGGAGTGGAGGGGGGCACGGCCGCCAGCACACGGGAACGGTGTGGAGGGGGGTGGTCACGGGACAGCACACGGGAACGGTGTGGAGGGGGGCACGGCCGCCAGCACACGGGAATGGTGTGGAGGGGGGTGGTCACGGGACAGCACACGGGAACGGTGTGGAGGGGGGGCACGGCCGCCAGCACACGGGAATGGAGTGGAGGGGGGCACGGCCGCCAGCGCACGGGAACGGAGTGGAGGGGGGGCATGGGACAGCACCCCGCCTCTGCTTTCCACTCACTTGCTAAAGAAATGTTCTGCGAGGACTTTAGAAGAAGATATCCTATGAAGCCCCAGGCCACCGGCCCTCTCAAGTGAGAGCAGTGACTGCCCCCAGTGCCTGGGCACGTCCCCAGCCCTGTCCCGCCTGGCCAGTCTGGGAGGTGGAACAGGCCGATAACATGATCTCGGTGGCAGTTACGGCTCTGGGAACACAACACAATGATTGTTCCCGGCCGGAGTAGCCGCAGACGATGAGCTGCGGTGTGGACAATGGCTGGCATGGGAGATGGGGGTGGGCTGTGGACCAGGAGTTGGCCAGACATGGGGGTGGGGACAGGACCAGACAGAAAGGCACAGCTGGCAGGATGTCCAAAGGGCGTGAACCACAGAGACCTAAGTGTTCACTGAGCTGACTGGGTCGGCACTAGTTAATGATGCAGGTCTCAGGTGCCCAGTTCTACACACACCTGTGAGGGGACTGAGGGTGAAAAAAGAATCCTCTCCTTACCCTGCCCTGCAGGGACAGAAATCAGACACCTGGGACTGGATGGCTTCAAGTTCCTGCATGGTAAGCAATGTATTTGGAGATAGATCAGTGATTTAGAGGAAGTGGAGCAATGTCTATTCTAGAAAAGAGACATGTTTCTACTCTGGTTACATCTCCAGTTCTTGCAGCCGAGAGGGAGAGGCGCTGACTGCCACCATGCAGGGCCTGACAAGAAGGTCTGCTGGGTTGCAGGCCACTGACCACATCCCTGGCAGGGCCAAGGAAAAATTCCGGGGCTCCATGCAAGGACAGACTCCAACCGAAATCTGGCAGCCCCGGGCCCCCGACTGTCTACTGGGAATTTCTTAAGTGTTGGCAGAACAAAAAGTGTTTACCCAACAACGAGGGGAGAGGGGAAGGAACAGAGCAAGGCAGACAAAATGACTGTCCCCACAAGGATGACCTCTCAGAAGTGGTCTGACCCGACACAGTCAACAAGACAAACACGAATGAGAAGAGCCCCAGGATAACATGCTCAGTCACTTGACTGCCCTGAGCCAAACGTCTGACACTCTGCTGGAGCGCGAGGGGCAGGCAGCGCTCACAGCGGACCCTGGCGCATGGCCACTGGTCACCCTGTGAAAGCCGGGCACACAGCCCCTGGACCCCCCTCCACCACTGAGAATGTGCCCATGGCGACACTGGACACATGTAGAATAAAGCCCACACAAGGTTGGCCACTGCAGCAGAACACTGGACACGCCCCACAGGGCCGCCTGCAGGGTACTGGCCACCCACACAGCACACCCACCTAGGGTATAGAAAGTGTTTTCAAGGTAGATTAAGTAAAAAGCAAAGCAAAGTGCAGAACACTGCATCTAAAAGGAAGAAAAAGGCCCTGGCCGGTTGGCTCAGCGGTAGAGCGTCGGCCTAGCGTGCGGAGGACCCGGGTTCGATTCCCGGCCAGGGCACATAGGAGAAGCGCCCATTTGCTTCTCCACCCCTCCGCCGCGCCTTCCTCTCTGTCTCTCTCTTCCCCTCCCGCAGCCGAGGCTCCATTGGAGCAAAGATGGCCCGGGCGCTGGGGATGGCTCTGTGGCCTCTGCCCCAGGCGCTAGAGTGGCTCTGGTCGCAACATGGCGACACCCAGGAGGGTCGCAACATGGCGACGCCCAGGATGGGCAGAGCATCGCCCCCTGGTGGACGGAGCGTCGCCCCTGGTGGGCGTGCCGGGTGGATCCCGGTCGGGCGCATGCGGGAGTCTGTCTGACTGTCTCTCCCTGTTTCCAGCTTCAGAAAAATGCAAAAAAAAAAAAAAAAGTAAAAGGAAGAAAAAGGTGTGTGTGTCTTTCTGCATGTGCTTCAGAAGCCTACGAGAAACAGGAGCACAGGAGGGACTCGGTGGGGCTGGGGGCAACCACCGCTTAAAAGACACACCCCAGGAAACAAGCAGAGCAGAGGACACGTACCTGGGCGACGCCCTCCTCCCAGCCTCGAATCACCTCCTGCTTGCCCAGCATAAACTTAAAGGGCTTGTTTCTGTCCCGCGAGGAATCAAATTTCTTCCCGTCTTCAAGCATCCCTGTGAGAAAGGGAGACGCAGCCTGAGCGCCCGGAGTGGGGACACGGGGCCCGTCCGAGGCCACGGCAGACGGCACACCCAGCACGCCAGCACCGGGGGCCTGGCCGGTGTCCCGGGTCTGAGGAGTGGGGACACGGGGCCTGTCCGAGGCCACGGGCAGACGGCACACCCAGCACGCCAGCACCGGGGGCCTGGCCGGTGTCCCGGGTCTGAGGAGTGGGGACAGTCCCTCTGCCGGCTGGACATGCTCTTCCCGAGTCGGGACTGTACATGTGTCCGTGCCCCATGGCCTCCTCGCTGAAGGTCCCACCCAGGATAAGCAGCCATGTCCCTTCCCTAACCTGCCCGCCATCTTCTACAGAAACGCGAGCAGTGTCAGAACTGGACTGGACTGGAGCCACCTGCGGGTCAGAGAACCAGAGTGGCGCTGGGGCACCCCCTCGCCAGTGGGCTGCAGGCGGTGCTGCCCAGGGGCCTGCGCTGGGCACCACACAGAAACTCCGTCACCCGCCCCGTGCACTGCCCTGCTTCCGGATGCAGGCACCGAGGCAGAGAAGTGAAGTCATTTGCAAACACAGTAAAAAGCTAGACTAGAAATTCAAACACTACGTTCACGTTATTCCCGATTCCCAGAAGCCAGACACACCACACGGCCCGTCCACTGAAGGGGGAACCAGGAGCAGAGGTGCCGTGGGGCGAGCACCTGCAGCTCCTTCAGAAGAGACCGCCTCAGCCACTGTGACACCCGTCACTGAGGTCCCCAAACTCTCGTGCCAGGAGCCCACACTGAGGGGATGGCTGAGGGCAGGCTCTACCATGGTTCTAAGCACCACTCAGAAGATGAAGAAAAATACAGAATTTTGTGTTTATTTCTGAGAGGAAGAGGGGAATCCCAACAAAATCCCAACCTAAAAATGCCAACACTTGTAAGGGGTCCAGGGAAGCAGAGATGGAGAGAGCTTTATCCCAGGCACCAGGGAGGGAGGGATGGGAACCGCTGTCCTTACAGAGCAGGAGGGGTGACAGACGTTCTGGCGGCCTGAGGCGGCCCGAGGGCATGCTGGCAGGGCCTGGAGCGGGAGGACAGGGGTCTGCCCCTGCCACGTCAGCGCAGAGCCAGGAACTGGCACCTTAGAACTAAAGGGGGTGTGTGTGTGGACAGGAAGCTCAGCGGTACCAGAACACAGTCACTACCTAATAAAGAAACGACAACGGCAGGGCTGGGACAGCTCTCTCCATGAGGACCTGGGAGAACAGCCCCCCCCTCACTGCAGACACCCCCTCCAGCCCATCTGGGCTCCCTGCACACACTGAACCCACCCACCAGCCCTGAGCGTTCAGGGCAGGGGTCCCCAAACTACGGCCCGCAGGCTGCATGCAGCCCCCTGAGGCCATTTATCCGGCCCCCGCCACACTTCCGGAAGGGGCACCTCTTTCATTGGTGGTCAGTGAGAGGAGCATAATTCCCATTGAAATACTGGTCAGTTTGTTGATTTAACTTTACTTGTTCTTTATTTTAAATATTGTATTTGTTCCCATTTTGTTTTACTTTAAAATAAGATATGTGCAGTGTGCATAGGGATTTGTTCAGTTTTTTTTTATAGTCCAGCCCTCCATCGGTCTGAGGGACAGTGAACTGGCCCCTGTGTAAAGAGTTTGGGGTCCCCTGGCTTAGGGTGACAGCAGGCCAGACTCCTTCTCTGACCGGGCAGGGGGCCTTTCCAGCCACCTGCTTGTGACAGAAACAAGGGGACCAAGTCCCAGGCTCAGTAACCGGTTCGAGGTCAGAGCCAGTAGCAGTGGGCTCTGGCTCTAGCTAAAGGCTTTATTTAGCCCAACGGGGACTGTGAGCTACACAAGAAGACAGAGGCCAGAAATAGCTTCTTCCCAGTCTGCACCCTGCAGAGCGGACGGGAGCAGGGCCTGGGGTGTCCTGAGCAGCCACGGGGGACAAGTCACAGGAGAGGAGCCACTCGGGAAGAAGCCAAGGGTGGAAGGGTGGCCACAGCCCCCGAGCTCCGACTGGGCGAAGGCTAGCCGGACAAAACCCAGAGAAAAAGCTGCCCAGAGGGCACCTGGGCGCCAGGCTCGTGGCACCTTCCAGACTCTGGGAAGTCCAGACTCAGCACTCCCACCCCTTTCTAACTGAGCGTCCCCTCCCCAGGAGCAGCGCCAGCCCGGCCCTGCAGAGCGACTGAACCAGGCTAAGCCCTTCTCCCACACAGGGACTGGGGTGGGGGGCACACGGGCCAGTCTGGGCACTCGGACCAACTGTGAGGTCGAGAATTGTGTAGGAAAAGGCCTGTCTCACAAGTAGAAAAGAAAACACTCTCAGGAAGAAAGCTCCCGCCCTCCCTTCCTGTGAGGGCTGCTGAGTGAGGATGTGATGTCTGGAACCATGGCAGCTACCCTGTAACCATGAAAAGGTCAGGCGCACTACAGAGTAGTCCTCCCACTGACCTGAGCCAGACTCAAACCGCCTCCCTCAAACCTGTGTTCTGGGGCAATTGAAAGTCCACTTTGCCTGAAGTCAGGGTTTCACTTGCAGCTGGAAGTAACCTGACTGGTATGAGGGCCACCCTTCCCTGACGTTCACTCGGCACAGCCCACGGCAGAGCCACCAGGAGGGGAACCGCAGAGAAGGGGAACTCGACCCCCACCAAGGGCACCCACTGACCACGCCAACAGCTGCTGTGGGGTGTCAGGACCCCGGACGCACACAAACACATATAAACTAACAGTATTCACACGGAAGAGTTACCACGTGGGACACAATTCTCACTGTTAAAACGAATGCTGATGGTTACCCCTACATTTATTTCATGGTACACTAATGGGTTGCAACTCATAGTTTAAAAATACAGTATACCTATGAAAGAGTTACTCTATTTCCCGGCCAATCTGAATGTGCCCATACTAGGGCAAGATTACATGTGACTGCCATGAAAACCACCAGGGTACGGGGACAGACCCGGGTCCTTCCCAGGTACTCCTGAGCACAGGAGGGGCCAGGCCAGGGCGGGCCCCCCAAAGCCAGCGCTCTGCAGCGAGGAGCCTGCCCGGGAGGGGGTCTGCCCCCAGCGCTCCGAAGCTCCTCCGGGCCACTGAGGGCTAAGTGTCTCGCCGTTATTTTAAGAAACCATGAATGCCAAGGAGGATTTCTGAGTCAAGAGGATTTGAGCAGGAGCCTTGCTGAGGGCCTCCTTCTCCTATCCCGTTTCCGACGAGTGGCTGTCCCCAGGAAGAGGACATCAGCCTCACCCCAGAACTTCAGACCATGGTCACCAACTGTTGTCTCCCCTCCTTTCTCGGAGGAGAAATCCGGGCAGGGAAGGCTGAGTGGTGATGCTCCCTTCAGCCCGAGGAGGGGATTTCCTGTCGTCCAAGTCTAAACAGTCAACAACACCCCCGGAGCTGGGCAGGATGTCACACAACCGGTGCAGGCTCCAGGGTCAAGAAGGTGCTAGAAGGAAGGCTTCCCCCCATAGGGAAGAAGGAGCCCTCTATGAATGGCAGGGCCAGGCTGGGGGAGAGCAGTGTCCCCGAGGAAGCAGGAGTGAGTGTGCATAGTGTTTTCTCGGTGGGCGCTGGGCTGGCCACTGCTGAGTGCAGGGCGAGTGCAGCTGTGACTGCAGAACAGGGATCAGATTTACCCCCCATCTGAACAACCGAAACAAAATAAAAACAAACAACCATGAACAAAAAAGGAGCAGAACAACCCTGATAATAGCTAGACAGTGGTTTTTCAGATGCTGACCACTACAGCGGACGGCAGCGACTCCCGTGGGCTGGGACACCAGCAGGCTGAGCCCTCTGCCCGCCCCACCTACATCCTCCGGAGTTTCCAGGGACCCGATCTGGGATGGAGCTCAAGGCAGTTCAAGCCCACAAGACACAGACCAGGGAGGAGGGGCTGTGTGAGGTCCCGGAGATTTGCAGAGGGTCCCCCCAAGTGCTCGGAGAGTACTAATGCGTGTTTGAGGACACTACTCAGGGCCAGGAAAGAACCATCCAAAACATTCAGCAAGGTAAGTGCCTGTTCCCACCGGCAGACAGGAGAAAGTCCTGGTCCAGGAGGCCCTGGGCAGTGCACCCAGGACGATGAGGCAAGATCTCGGAAACTGTTTCCAAGTTAACTTAGGTGCTTCCCGTTACAAAGCTCAGGACGATTTAGAGGAAAGAACCCCCCACCCCCACCCCACGTATTAAGGTTTGTCATCCAAAGATTACACAGCATACAAAAAGGCAGGAAAACAGGACCCACAATGCGAGACTCATCAATCAGTTGAAACCAGCCCAGAACCGACACAGATGTTAGAAGGAGAGAAAAACAGTAAGATTAAAACAAAACCTCCAGACATGAAAAATACACTGGGCTGGGTCACTGGATATCCACAGGCAAACAGGCCAATACGTGGGCCTGTACTTGAGACATCAGCCAGTGTCAACTCAAAATGGATAGCAGACGTAAATATAAACAAGAAACCTACAAAACTTCTGGAAGAAAACACGGAAACAGTAATTGTGACTGCAACGTAGGCAAAGGTTTTTTAGACACAAAGCCAAAAATAAAAAAGCATAATCCATAAAAGGATAAACTGAATGCCATCAAAGTTTAAAACTTCTGTGCTGTAAAACATACAAAACTTTAATAACAGGATGCAAAGGCAAGTCATGGGCTGCGAGAAAAACCTCCGCAAAGCCTCGGATAAAGGCCTTGTGCCCAGAATACACAAAGACCTCTCAAAACTCAACGATAAGAAAACAATTAAAAAAAGAGCAAAAAACTACGCAGATGGCAAGTAAGCACACGAAAAGATGCTCAACATGGTTAGTCCTTGCAAAAAGGCAAATTAATACCACTGGGAAGCCCTGGCCAGTTGGCTCAGCGGTCGAGCGTCGGCCTGGCGTGCGGGGGACCCGGGTTTGATTCCCGGCCAGGGCACATAAGAGATGCGCCCATTTGCTTCTCCACCCCCACCCCCTCCTTCCTCTCTGTCTCTCTCTTCCCCTCCCGCAGCCAAGGCTCCATTGGAGCAAAGATGGCCCAGGCGCTGGGGATGGCTCCTTGGCCTCTGCCCCAGGCGCTAGAATGGCTCTGGTCGTGGCAGAGCGACGCCCCGGAGGGGCAGAGCATCACCCCCTGGTGGGCAGAGCTTCGCCCCTGGTGGGCGTGCCGGGTGGATCCCGGTCGGGCGCATGCGGGAGTCTGTCTGACTGTCTCTCCATGTTTCCAGCTTTAGAAAAAAAAAAAAAAAAAAGACAAAAAAATACCAGTGGGAGACGGCCACTGCCCATCAGAACGGGTCCAGCGACAGACTGACCATCTTGTGTCATGGGGATTCTCATGCCTCGATGGTGGGAACAGATAATGGAACCACCACCATGGAAAAGAGCTTGGAAGTCTAAGTGGAACACACACCTCACCCATGACCCTGCAGCCCTCTGGCTCCCGGATATTTGTCCAAGAGGAATGACGGCCCCGCTCATGTGAAAGGACATGTAAAATGCTCACAGCAGACTTCACGGTAACAGCCTCAGATGGGCACAACGCACTCACCAGCCAACTGGTGAGTGGGCAAGCGTGGAGATACAACTGTTGTATTCGTAACAACAAAAAACAAAACTATTAATACATGGAATGACATCATAATCTCAAAATAATTATGCCAAGTGAAAAAAGCCAGACAGAGAGTCCACACCGACACCTGCAACTAATATATTGTTAACTGTAATAGAAAAAAAAAAAAAGAAGAGTACAAACTGTACAATTCCATTTATATAAAGCTCTAGGGAACGCAAACGAATCTGCTGGAAAGAAGGTGTCAGGGCCCTGGCCAGGTGGCTCAGTTGGTTTGAGCACTGTCCCGAGAGGCCACGGGCACGGGTTCCCTCCCCGGTCAGGGCACAGACAGGAAGCAACCAATGAATGCACAAACAAATGGATGCTTCTCTCTCTCCCTTCCTCTGTCTCTCTAAAATCAATATATTAAAAAAAAAAAAAAAAGCGGATCAGTGGTTGTTGGAGATGGAGAGAAGGTGAGGTTCCAAAGAGGAACAGAGAAACATCTAAACTTATGAAACTGTACACGTTACATAGTATCAGTTGACTGGATGTCAATTACGCCTCTATAAAACTCCTCCATTTTAAAGGAGGGGGAAAAAGCGTGATTTACTCGAATCCTGCACAGGCTCACCCCTCACGCCAGCCCCGCAGGAGACGGCGAGGTCCCCCTGCGGGCAGGGAGCAGGTGAACAGGCAGCCG